>NC_088412.1:1888907-1993633 GCF_034236695.1 Oncorhynchus nerka
CTCTTCCTGAGGTTTATTATGGATCCCCATTAGTTCCTGCCAAGGCAGCAGCTACTCTTCCTGGGGTTTATTATGGATCCCCATTAGTTCCTGGCGAGGCAGCAGCTCCTCTTCCTGGGGTTTATTATGGATCCCCATTAGTTCCTGCCAAGGCAGCAGCTACTCTTCCTGGGGTTTATTATGGATCCCCATTAGTTCCTGCCGAGGCAGCAGCTACTCTTCCTGGGGTTTATTATGGATCCCCATTAGTTCCTGTCAAGGCAGCAGCTACTCTTCCTGGGGTTTATTATGGATCCCCATTAGTTCCTGCCAAGGCAGCAGCTACTCTTCCTGTGGTTTATTATGGATCCCCATTAGTTCCTGTCAAGGCAGCAGCTACACTTCCTGGGGTTTATTATGGATCCCCATTAGTTCCTGCCAAAGCAGCAGCTACTCTTCCTGGGGTTTATTATGGATCTCCATTAGTTCCTGCCAAGGCAGCATCTACTCTTCCTGGGGTTTATTATGGATCTCCATTAGCTGTTGCAATATCAACAGCTCCTCTTCCTGGTGTTTATTATGGATCCCCATTAGTTCCTGCCAAGGCAGCAGCTCCTCTTCCTGGGGTTTATTATGGAACCCCATTAGTTCCTGCCAAGGCAGCAGCTACTCTTCCTGGGGTTTATTATGGATCTCCATTAGTTCCTGCCAAGGCAGCATCTACTCTTCCTGGGGTTTATTATGGATCTCCATTAGTTCCTGTTGCCAAGGCAGCAGCTACTCTTCCTGGGGTTTATTATGGATCCCCATTAGTTCCTGTCAAGGCAGCAGCTACTCTTCCTGGGGTTTATTATGGATCTCCATTAGCTGTTGCAAAATCAACAGCTCCTCTTCCTGGGGTTTATTATGGATCCCCATTAGTTCCTGTCAAGGCAGCAGCTACTCTTCCTGGGGTTTATTATGGATCTCCATTAGTTCCTGTTGCCAAGGCAGCAGCTACTCTTCCTGGGGTTTATTATGGATCTCCATTAGCTGTTGCAAAATCAACAGCTTCCCATGCCAAAACAGCAGCTACATTAGTTCCTGCCAAGGCAGCAGCTACTCTTCCTGGGGTTTATTATGGATCTCCATTAGTTCCTGTGTTTATTATGGATCAAGGCAGCAGCTACTCTTCCTGGGGTTTATTATGGATCTCCATTAGTTCCTGGGGTTTATTATGGATCCCAAGGCAAGTGCAGCTACTCTTCCTGGGGTTTATTTCCTGGGGTTTATGGATCCCCATTAGTTCCTGTCAAGGCAGCAGCTACTCTTCCTGGGGTTTATTATGGATCTCCATTAGCTGTTGCAAAATCAACAGCTCCTCTTCCTGGGGTTTATTATGGATCCAAGGCAAGCAGCTACTCTTCCTGGGGTTTATTATGGATCTCCATTAGTTCCTGTTGCCAAGGCAGCAGCTACTCTTCCTGGGGTTTATTATGGATCTCCATTAGCTGTTGCAAAATCAACAGCTCCTCTTCCTGGGGTTTATTATGGATCCCCATTAGTTCCTGCCAAGGCAGCAGCTACTCTTCCTGGGGTTTATTATGGATCTCCATTAGTTCCTGTCAAGGCAGCAGCTACTCTTCCTGGGGTTTATTATGGATCTCCATTAGCTGTTGCAAAATCAACAGCTCCTCTTCCTGGGGTTTATTATGGATCCCCATTAGTTCCTGCCAAAGCAGCAGCTCCTCTTCCTGGGGTTTATTATGGATCTCCATTAGCTGTTGTTAAAAAGCAGCAGCTACTCTTCCTGGGGTTTATTATGGATCTCCATTAGATGTTGCCAAAGCAGCAGCTACACTTCCTGGGGTCCAACACAAAACATGAAACATGACATAATACAGAACATTAATAGACAAGAACAGCTCGAGGACAGAATTACATGCATTTTTTGAAAAGGCACATGTAGCCTACATATCAATACGAATACACACAAACTATCTAGGTCAAATAGGGGAGAGGCGTTGTGCCGCGAGGTGTTGCTTTATCTGTTTTTTCAAACCAGGTTTGCTGTTTATTTGAGCAATATGAGATGGAACAGAGTTCCATGCAATAATGTCTCTATATAATTCTGTACGCTTTCTTGAATTTGTTCTGGATTCGGGGACTGTGAAAAGACCCCTGGTGGCATGTCTGCTGGGGTAAGTGTGTGTGTCAGAGCTGTCTGCTGGGGTAAGTGTGTGTGTCAGAGCTGTGTGTAAGTTGACTTCGCGAACAATTTGGGATTTTCAACACATTAATGTTTCTTATAAAAAGAAGAAGTGACGCAGTCAGTCTTTCCTCAACTCTTAGCCAAGAGAGACTGGCAGCATAGTATTAATATCAGCCCTCTGATTACAGTCAGTCTTTCCTCAACTCTTAGCCAAGAGAGACTGGCAGCATAGTATTAATATCAGCCCTCTGATTACAGTCAGTCTTTCCTCAACTCTTAGCCAAGAGAGACTGGGCAGCCCTCTGATTACAGTCAGTCTTTCCTCAACTCTTAGCCAAGAGAGACTGGCAGCATAGTATTAATATCAGCCCTCTGATTACAGTCAGTCTTTCCTCAACTCTTAGCCAAGAGAGACTGGCAGCATAGTATTAATATCAGCCCTCTGATTACAGTCAGTCTTTCAGCTCAACTCTTAACTCTTAGCCAAGAGAGACTGGCAGCATAGGGCAGCCCTCAACTGATTATTACAGTCAGTCTCTCCTCAACTCTTAGCCAAGAGAGACTGGCAGCATAGTGTTAATATCAGCACTCTGATTACAGTCAGTCTCTTCTCAACTCTTAGCCAAGAGAGACTGGGCAGCCCTCTGATTACAGTCAGTCTCTCCTCAACTCTCAGCCAAGAGAGACTGGCAGCATAGTGTTAATATCAGCCCTCTGATTACAGTCAGTCTTTTCTCAACTCTTAGCCAAGAGAGACTGGCAGCAGTGTTAATATCAGCCCTCTGATTACAGTCAGTCTTTCCTCAACTCTCAGCCAAGAGAGACTGGCAGCATAGTATTAATATCAGCCCCCTGATTACAGTCAGTCTCTTCTCAACTCTTAGCCAAGAGAGACTGGGCAGCCCTCTGATTACAGTCAGTCTCTCCAACTCCAACTCTCTGATTACAGCAGTCAAGCCAAGAGAGACTGGAAGCATAGTGTTAATATCAGCCCTCTGATTACAGTCAGTCTTTCCTCAACTCTTAGCCAAGAGAGACTGGCAGCAGTGTTAATATCAGCCCTCTGATTACAGTCAGTCTTTCCTCAACTCTTAGCCAAGAGAGACTGGGCAGCCCTCTGATTACAGTCAGTCTCTCCTCAACTCTTAGCCAAGAGAGACTGGCAGCATAGTGTTAATATCAGCCCTCTGATTACAGTCAGTCTCTCCTCAACTCTGAGCCAAGAGAGACTGGCAGCATAGTGTTAATATCAGCCCCCTGATTACAGTCAGTCTCTCCTCAACTCTTAGCCAAGAGAGACTGGCAGCATAGTGTTAATATTAGCCCTCTGATTACAACTGAGAGTAAAACGAACCGCTCTGTTCTGGGCCAGCTGCAGTTTAACTAGGTCTTTCCTTGCAGCACTGGACCACACGACTGGACAATAATCAAGATGAGACCAAACTAGAGCCGACAGGACTTGCTTTGTGGAGTGTGGTGTCAAAAAAGCAGAGCATCTCTTTATTACGGACAGACCTCTCCCCATCTTCACAACCATTGAATCTATATGTTTTGACCATGACTGTTTACAATCTAAGGTAACACCAAGTCATTTAGTCTCCTCAACTTGTTCAACAGCCACACTATTCATTACCAGATTCAGCTGAGGTCTAGAACTTAAGAAATGGTATGTACCAAATACAATACTCTTAGTTTTAGAGATGTTCAGGACCAGTTTATTACTGGCCACCCATTCCAAAACAGACTGCAACTCTTTGTTAAGGGTTTCAGTGATATCATTAGCTGTGGTTGCTGATGGGTATATGGTTGAATCATCAGCATACATGGACACACCTGCTGTGTTTAATGCCAGTGGCAGGTCATTGGTAAAAAAAATAGAAAAGAGTAGAGGGCCTACAGAGCTGCCCTGCGGTACACCACACTTTACATGTTTGACATTAGAGATGCTTCCATTAAAGAAAACCCTTTGAGTTATATTAGATAGATTGCCATGTTGTGGATTCAGAGCTGAGGTTGAAAAGCCATAACACAAGTTTTCTCAACAACAGGTTATGGTCAATAGTATCAAAGGGCGGCACTGAAATCTAACAATACAGCTCCCACAATCTTCTTATTATCCATTTCGGGTCGGAAAGCTTTTGGATGTACCGTGCCATCTACCATTTCTGTCACCTTTATAGACCTCTGTGAATGTATTACCTAACTAAAGACAAAGCAAACCATCAATATAAAAATGCTGACTTAAAAAAAACACTTCATAAAAGCAGAATGTACAGTATTTCTGGTCCTATTGTCCAACAGGGGCTTGTGTCTGAGGTTAGTCGATTAACACCTGTCTCTATTGTCCAGGTGGCCAAGTCAGCGGCGAGGATGGTCAGATGGAGCCCACTGCGATTGACCCAGACCTGGCGAGCGGAGGGAAGAGCCTCCACACGCTAGAGATGCAGATCCAGGAAGCCTTCCTTAGGTTCATGGCGGCCATATTGAAAGGGTACCGCTCTTACCTCCTCCCCATCACGCAGGCCCCCTCCGAAAGGACCAAGCTCGGACGACTTGCAAGGTTAGTAGCTGTTTACATCTGATTTGCACCATTCCTACAGGAGAATTAGCCACACTTGGAGTACAGTGGAAGTTTTCTACATCTCCGATTTATTCTCCTCTCGCCTCCTTCCGTTGAACTCTGCATGTAGACAGACTGTTATCGCTCTGCAGTCAGTTTAACTCTGCAGTCGACCTGCTCTACAGTTTAACTCTGCAGTCGACCTGCTCTACAGTTTAACTCTGCAGTCGACCTGCTCTGCAGTTTAACTCTGCAGTCGACCTGCTCTACAGTTTAACTCTGCAGTCGACCTGCTCTACAGTTTAACTCTGCAGTCGACCTGCTCTACAGTTTAACTCTGAAGCTGGTCTATTTAACAATGCAGGTCTCTACAGTTTAAGTGCAGTGACCTGCTCTACAGTTTAACTTGGACCTGCTCTGCAGTTTAACTCTGTGACTACAGTTTATGTAACCCTGCAGTGATTTAGTGACTAATGATGCTCTACAGTTTAACTTAGTGACTAATGGTGATTTAGTGACTAATGATGTATGCAGTGATTTAGTGACTAATGGTGATTTAGTGACTAATGATGTATTAACCCTGCAGTGATTTAGTGACTAATGGTGATTTAGTTTAACTCTGCATGATGTATGCAGTTTATTTAGTGACTAATGATGTGGTCGATTTAGTTTAACTAGTGATGTATACAGTTTAACTCTGAAGCTGGTCCATCCTAACAATGAGGTCTGGAGTAGTGCCTGCAGAGTTGGACCTGAACTGATTTAGTGACTAATGATGTATGGTGATTTAGTGACTAATGATGTATGGTGATTTAGTGACTAATGGTGATTTAGTGACTAATGATGTATGGTAATTTAGTGACTAATGGTGATTTAGTGACTAATGATGTATGGTGATTTAGTGACTAATGGTGATTTAGTGACTAATGATGTATGGTGATTTAGTGACTAATGGTGATTTAGTGACTAATGATGTATGGTGATTTAGTGACTAATGGTGATTTAGTGACTAATGATGTATGGTGATTTAGTGACTAATGGTGATTTAGTGACTAATGGTGATTTAGTGACTAATGATGTATGGTGATTTAGTGACTAATGATGTATGGTGATTTAGTGACTAGTGATGTATGGTGATTTAGAGACTAATGGTGATTAGTGACTAATGGTGATTTAGTGACTAATGATGTATGGTGATTTAGTGACTAATGATGTATGGTGATTTAGTGACTAATGATGTATGGTGATTTAGTGACTAATGGTGATTTAGTGACTAATGGTGATTTAGTGACTAATGATGAATGGTGATTTAGTGACTAATGATGTATGGTGATTTAGTGACTAATGATGTATGGTGATTTAGTGACTAGTGATGTATGGTGATTTAGAGACTAATGGTGATTAGTGACTAATGGTGATTTAGTGACTAATGATGTATGGTGATTTAGTGACTAGTGATGTATGGTGATTTAGTGACTAATGATGTATGGTGATTTAGTGACTAATGGTGATTTAGTGACTAATGATGTATGGTGATTTAGTGACTAATGATGTATGGTGATTTAGTGACTAATGGTGATTTAGTGACTAATGGTGATTTAGTGACTAATGATGTATGGTGATTTAGTGACTAATGATGTATGGGTATTTAGTGACTAATGATGTATGGGTATTTAGTGACTAATGATGTATGGAGATTTAGTGACTAATGGTGATTAGTGACTAATGGTGATTTGGTGACTAATGATGTATGGTGATTTAGTGTAATGGTGATTTAGTGTAATGGTGATTCAGTGACTAATGGTGATTTAGTGACTAATGATGTATGGTGATTTGGTGTAATGGTGATTTGGTGTAATGGTGATTTAGTGTAATGGTGATTTGGTGTAATGGTGATTTAGTGTAATGGTGATTTAGTGTAATGGTGATTTAGTGTAATGGTGATTTAGTGTAATGGTGATTTAGTGACTAATGATGTATGGTGATTTAGTGACTAATGATGTATGGTGAATTAGTGTAATGGTGATTCAGTGACTAATGGTGATTTAGTGACTAATGATGTATGGGTATTTAGTGACTAATGATGTATGGAGATTTAGTGGCTAATGGTGATTAGTGACTAATGGTGATTTGGTGACTAATGGTGATTTAGTGACTAATGGTGATTTAGTGACTAATGATGTATGGTGATTTAGTGACTAATGATGTATGGGTATTTAGTGACTAATGATGTATGGAGATTTAGTGACTAATGGTGATTAGTGACTAATGGTGATTTGGTGACTAATGGTGATTTAGTGACTAATGGTGATTAGTGACTAATGGTGATTTGGTGACTAATGATGTATGGTGATTTAGTGTAATGGTGATTCAGTGACTAATGGTGATTTAGTGACTAATGATGTATGGTGATTTGGTGTAATGGTGATTTGGTGTAATGGTGATTAGGTGTAATGGTGATTTAGTGTAATGGTGATTTAGTGTAATGGTGAATTAGTGTAATGGTGATTTAGTGACTAATGATGTATGGTGATTTAGTGACTAATGATGTATGGTGATTTAGTGTAATGGTGATTTAGTGACTAATGGTGATTTAGTGTAATGGTGATTTGGTGTAATGGTGATTTAGTGTAATGGTGATTTGGTGTAATGGTGATTTAGTGTAATGGTGATTTAGTGTCGTGTGGTTGTCATGTGGTTGTCATGTGGTTGTCATGTGGTTGTCGTGTGGTTGTCATGTGGTTGTCATGTGGTTGTCATGTGGTTGTCGTGTGGTTGTCATGTGGTTGTCATGTGGTTGTCATGTGGTTGTCATGTGGTTGTCGTGTGGTTGTCATGTGGTTATCATGTGGTTGTCATGTGGTTGTTATGTGGTTATCATGTGGTTGTCATGTGGTTGTCGTGTGGTTATCGTATGGTTGTAGTTTGGTTGTCGTGTGGTTGTCATGTGGTTGTCATATGGTTGTCATATGGTTGTCATCCTCCTCAGGGTTCTTGAAGAGCCGGGATCGTTCCCACCAGAAGTTCTACTCCCAGATGATCAAAACCCAGATGTTTATCCGGTTCATCGAGGAATGTTCCTTCGTCAGCGATAAAGACGCCAGTCTGGCCTTCTTCGACGAGTGTGTGGATAAAGTAAGATGATAATGTCCTATAGTATTCTCAGTGTGTTGATAAGGTAAGATGATAATGTCCTATAATATTCTGTGTGTTGAATAAGGTACGATGATAACGTCCTATAGAATTCTCAGACTAACATTCTATTCTGGCTTAACGTCCTATAGAATTCTCAGACTAACATTCTATTCTGGCTTAACGTCCTATAGAATTCTCAGACTAACATTCTAGCCTGGCTAAACGTCCTATAGAATTCTCAGACTAACATTCTATTCTGGCTTAACGTCCTATAGAATTCTCAGACTAACATTCTATTCTGGCTTAACGTCCTATAGAATTCTCAGACTAACATTCTAGCCTGGCTAAACGTCCTATAGAATTCTCAGACTAACATTCTATTCTGGCTTAACGTCCTATAGAATTCTCAGACTAACATTCTAGCCTGGCTAAACGTCCTATAGAATTCTCAGACTAACATTCTAGCCTGGCTTTCTTGAGTGTGTCAGTTAGGGAAGACTTGTTTGTCCATAGAGAATAAGATGGACCAGCACACCATAAATAGTATTCAACGAAGCATTTCACTGCACGTAGTATTGCATCGTTCAGTGGTTTGTTAGTCTTCGTGTACTGTATTTCCAACCATGTATTTACGTAGAACGAGTCATTCACAGGACACAGCTCATGTATTTGAAATTGTAGGCGGTCCTTAAATTAAGATAAGTTTATCAGTCATCTGAGTTGTTTGTGAGATTCAGTATCTCATCCAGAATGTATTCATAATGTATCATTATACAGGGCCTTTGGCTAAACCAACAGGAAACATTCAGGAAGTTGTAGAACAACGCTTGTCCCTTTAGGCTACAATTAGTACTAGTCCTTCTGTTCTCAATCCTTCATCTCTTTCTTTCTTTCTCCCTCTGTCTGGTGCTTTTCCTCTACACTCTCCTGTCTACCTGTCCGTCTACCTGTCTGTCTACCTGTCTGTCTACCTGCCTGGTGCTTTTCCTCTACACTCTCATGTCTGTCTACCTGTCTGTCTACCTGTCTGTCTACCTGTCTGTCTACCTGCCTGGTGCTTTTCCTCTACACTCTCCTGTCTACCTGTCTGTCTACCTGTCTGTCTACCTGTCTGTCTACCTGCCTGGTGCTGTTCCTCTACACTCTCCTGTCTACCTGTCTGTCTACCTGTCTGTCTACCTGTCTGTCTACCTGCCTGGTGCTTTTCCTCTACACTCTCCTGTCTACCTGTCCGTCTACCTGTCTGTCTACCTGTCTGTCTACTTGCCTGGTGCTTTTCCTCTACACTCTCCTGTCTGTCTACCTGTCTGTCTACCTGTCTGTCTACCTGCCTGGTGCTTTTCCTCTACACTCTCCTGTCTGTCTACCTGTCTGGTGCTTTTCCTCTACACTCTCCTGTCTGTCTACCTGTCTGTCTACCTGCCTGGTGCTTTTCCTCTACACTCTCCTGTCTACCTGCCTGTCTACCTGCCTGTCTACCCACCTGTCTACCTGGCTGTCTACCTGTCTGCCTGTCTACCTGTCCGCCTGTCTACCTGCCTGTCTACCTGCCTGTCTGCCTGTCTACCTGCCTGTCTACCTGCCTGTCTACCCACCTGTCTACCCACCTGTCTACCCGCCTGTCTACCTGCCTGTCTACCTGTCTGACTGTCTGCCAATATACCTGTCTACCTGTCTGCCTGTCTGCAAATCTACCTGTCTGTCTGTCTACCTGCCTGCCTGTCTACCCGTCTGTCTACCTGCCTGTCTACCCGCCTGTCTACCTGCCTGTCTACCCGCCTGTCTACCCGCCTGTCTACCTGCCTGTCTACCTGTCTGACTGTCTGCCAATATACCTGTCTACCTGTCTGCCTGTCTGCAAATCTACCTGTCTGTCTGTCTACCTGCCTGCCTGTCTACCCGTCTGTCTACCTGCCTGTCTACCCGCCTGTCTACCTGCCTGTCTACCCGCCTGTCTACCCGCCTGTCTACCCGCCTGTCTACCTGCCTGTCTACCCGCCTGTCTTCCTGCCTGTCTTCCTGCCTGTCTTCCTGCCTGTCTTCCTGTCTGTCTACCTGCCTATCTACCTGAGATCTTGGGTCTTGCTTGGACAGATTTACAGCAATGGAAGCAAGGTAAGCTCTCAGACCATCTTCTTCTTCTTCTTTGTATATTCTTTACGTTTCAATGTTATAGCTTAGAAACTAACTTAGAACATTCCCCCCAATCTTCTTCATGGGTTGTGACTCAGCTGCAGTGCTGGGTACAGTTGTAGGATGTGGTGTTAACCATAGAGAGAGAGACACAGTGGTGAACAGAAGTTTGAGAAAGAGGAGAGAGACAGAGAACACATAAAGGAACATGACATTCAACAGACCAATTAGGATCTGGATAAAAAAATACTTGAATCAGTTATAGAACCCATTGCCTTTTATGGTTGTGAGGTCTGGGGGTCCGCTCACCAAACCAAGAATTCACAAAAATGTGACAAACACCAAATTCAAATAATATAAAATCAAACTTTATTTGTCACATGTGTCCCGAATACAGACCTAACCGTGAAATGCTCAAGAAAGAAAATAAAATATTTTATCTTTTTAAGAAAATATTTACCAAATAAACTAAAGTAAAAAATTACAAATAAAATAACAATAACCAAATCAAATCAAAGTTTATTTTGTCACGAGCAAAAATCATTGAGCAACATCATTGATGTATACAGGAAAGAGAGTCGGCCCGAGAATTGAACCCTGTGGCACCCCCATAGAGACTGTCAGAGGACCGGACAACAGTCCCTCCGATTTGACACACTGAACTCTATCAGAGAAGTAGTTGGTAAACCAGACAAGGCAATCATTTGAGAAACCAAGGCTGTCGAGTCTGCCAATAAGAATGTGGTGATTGACAGAGTCGAAAGCCTTGGCCAGGTCGATGAATACAGCTGCAGTAATGTCTCTTAGGCTAGTAATAGGGGTTGCAACAATTTCGGCAGATATTTTTAGAAAGAGAGGGTCCAGATTATCTAGCCCGGCTGATTTGTAGGGGTCCAGATTTTGCAGCTCTTTCAGAACGTCAGCTATCTGTATTTGGGTAAAGGTGAAATGATGGGGGCTTTGGCGGGTTGCTGTGGAGGGTGCCGCGCAGTTGACTGGGGTAGGGGTAGTGAGGTGGAAAGCATGGCCAGCCGTAGAGAAATGCTTATTGAAATTCTCAATTATAGTGGATTTATCGGTGGTGACAGTGTTTCCTAGCCTCAGAGCAGTGGGCAGCTGGGAGGAGGTGCTCTTATTCTCCATGGACTTTACAGTGTCCCAGAACCTTTTTGAGTTAGTACTACAGGATGCAAATTTCTGTTTGAAAAATCTTGCCTTAGCTTTTCTAACTGCCTGTGTATATTTGTTCCTAACTTCCCTGAACAGCTGCATATCACGGGGACTATTCGATGCTAATGCAGAACGCCACAGGATGTTTTTGTGCTGGTCAAGGGCAGTCAAGTCTGGGGTGAACCAAAGACTATATCTATTCCTAGTTCTACATTTTTTGAGAGGGGCATGCTTATTTAAGATGGTGAGGAAGGCACTTTTAAAGAATAGCCAGGCATCATCTACTGACGGGATGAGTTTTTTTTTATTTCACCTTTATTTAACCAGGTAGGCTAGTTGAGAACAAGTTCTCATTTGCAACTGCTACCTGAGGTCAATGTCATTCCAGGATACCCCGGCCAGGTCGATTAGAAAGGCCTGCTCACAGAAATGTTTCAGGGAGCGTTTTTACAGTGATGAGTGGAGGTCGTTTGATTACAGACCCATTACGGATGCAGGCAATGAGGCAGTGATCGCTGAGATCTTGATTGAAAACAGCAGAGGTGTATTTGGAGGGCGAGTTTTGTATGCATCTCTGTGTGTGGAGTAAATGTGGTCTAGAGTTTTTTACGTCTGGTAGAAATGAGGTAAAACAGATTTAAGTTTGCCAGCTTTAAAGTCACCGGCCACTAGGAGCGCCGCTTCTGGTTGAGTGCAGTCTTTGTGCATCGGTTTGTGATGGTGAATAGACGGCTGTGCATAATATAGATGAGAACTCTCTTGGTAGATAGTGTGGTCTACAGCTTATCATAAGGTACTCTACCTCAGGCGAGCAATACCTCGAGACTTCTTTAATATTAGACATCACGCACCAGCTGTTAATGACAAATAGACACACAACCCGCCCCTCGTCTTACCAGACATAGCTTCTCTGTCCAGCCGGTGCATAACCCGCCAGCTCTTAATTATCCGTGTCGGTGAAAGATGAGATTTGAGTCAGCCTCCCTCATGAAGCCAGGATAAATCAACCTGATGTAAAGTTACTCCCTCATGAAGCGACTTGGTGAAAGATGAGATTTGAGTTGGTAGTATAATCTTGATCGTATAAATCAACCTGATGTAAAGTTACTCCCTCATGAAGCCAGTATAAATCAACCTGATGTAAAGTTACTCCCTCATGAAGCCAGTATAAATCAACATGATGTTACACAGAAGCCAGGATAAATCAACATGGTGTCAGGGGCTAGTCTGAAGCCAGTATAAATCAACATGATGTAAAGCTAATCCACTCCCTGAAGCCAGGATAAATCAACCTGATGTAAAGTTACCAGTCTCTTTAAATCAACATGATAATCCACTCCATGTCTACTGTAAATAGCCTGATGGTACCAGTCTCTTTAGCTAACCCACTCCACAAGGTGTCTACTGTAATAGCCTGGGTACCAGTCTCTTTAGCTAATCCACTCCCTGTCTACTGTATAGCCTGGGTACCAGTCTCTTTAGCTAATCCACTCCCTGTCTACTGTATAGCCTGGGTACCAGTCTCTTTAGCTAATCCACTCCCTGTCTACTGTATAGCCTGGGTACCAGTCTCTTTAGCTAATCCACTCCATGTCTACTGTATAGCCTGGGTACCAGTCTCTTTAACTAATCCACTCCCTGTCTACTGTATAGCCTGGGTACCAGTCCCTTTAGCTAATCCACTCTCTGTCTACTGTATAGCCTGGGTACCAGTCTCTTTAACTAATCCACTCCCTGTCTACTGTATAGCCTGGGTACCAGTCTCTTTAACTAATCCACTCCCTGTCTACTGTATAGCCTGGGTACCAGTCCCTTTAGCTAATCCACTCTCTGTCTACTGTATAGCCTGGGTACCAGTCTCTTTAACTAATCCACTCCCTGTCTACTGTATAGCCTGGGTACCAGTCTCTTTAGCTAATCCACTCCATGTCTACTGTATAGCCTGGGTACCAGTCTCTTTAACTAATCCACTCCCTGTCTACTGTATAGCCTGTCCAGTCCCTTTAGCTAATCCACTGCCTGTCTTCTGTATAGCCTGGGTACCAGTCTCTTTAACTAATCCACTCCCTGTCTACTGTATAGCCTGGGTACCAGTCCCTTTAGCTAATCCACTCTCTTACATCTGTATAGCCTGGGTACACAGTCTGGATTTAACTTATCCACTTGGCGTGTCTACCCAAACAGTAGCCTGGGTAAAGTCTGGTTAATAATCCACTCCCTGTCTACTCAGGCCCTGTCTGGTACCAATTGTCCCTTTAGCTAATCCACTCCCTGTACTTCATATCATTGTTATTTATTTTTATTTCACCTTTATTTAACCAGGTAGGCTAGTTGAGAACAAGTTCTCATTTACAACTGCGACCTGGCCAAGATAAAGCAAAGCAGTGTGACACATACAACACAGAGTTACACATGGAATAAACAAACATACAGTCAATAACACAGTAGAAAAATAAGTCTATATACAATGTGAGCAAATGAGGTGAGATAAGGGAGGTAAAGGCAAAAAAAGGCCATGGTGGCGAAGTAAATACAATATAGTAAAACACTGGAATGTTTGATTTGCAGTGGAAGAATGTGCAAAGTAGAAATAAAAATAATGGGGTGCAAAGGAGCAAAATAAATAAATATGGTGGAAGAATTTGCAAAGTAGAGACAGAAATAATGGCACATCAATAATCATGGGCCAGGTTGCATAAAACATAAATACAGTACAATACAACACAATATAGTACAACAGAGTAAAGTACAGTACAATACAGTAAAGTACAGTGCAATACAGTACAATACAATACTTTACAATACAGTACAATACAGTAAAGTACAGTACAATACAGTACAATACAGTACAATACAGTACAATGTAAAGTACAATACAATATAGTACAATACAATATAGTACAGTACAATACAGTACAATACAATATAGTACAGTACAATACAGTACAATACAATATAGTACAGTACAATATCAAATCAAATCAAATGTATTTATATAGCCCTTCGTACATCAGCTGATATCTCAAAGTGCTGTACAGAAACCCAGCCTAAAACCCCAAACAGCAAGCAATGCAGGTGTAGAAGCAAAGTACAGTACAATACAGTAAAGTACAGTACAATACAGTAAAGTACAGTACAATACAGTAAAGTGCAGTACAATACAGTAAAGTGCAGTACAATACAGTAAAGTGCAGTACAATACAGTGCAATACAGTACAATACAGTACAATATAATATAGTACAATATAATACAATACAATACAGTACAGTACAATATAGTAAAGCACAGTACAATAAAGTACAATATAATACAGTACAATACAATACAGTAAAGTACAGTACAATACAGTAGATTACAGTACAATACAGTAAAGTACAGTACAATACAGTGCAATACAGTACAATACAGTACAATATAGTGCAATACAATATAGTACAGTACAATATAGTACAGTAGAATACAGTACAATATAGTACAATATAATACAGTACAATACAGTACAATACAGTACAATACAGTAAAGTACAGTACAATAGAGTAAATTACAGTACAATACAGTGAAGTACAGTACAATACAGTAAAGTACAGTACAATGCAGTACAATACAGTGCAATACAGTAAAGTACAGTACAATGCAGTACAATACAGTGCAATACAGTACAATACAGTACAATATAGTGCAATACAATATAGTACAGTACAATATAGTACAGTAGAATACAGTACAATATAATACAGTACAATACAGTACAATACAATATAGTACAATATAGTACAATATAATACAGTACAATACAGTACAATACAGTACAATATAATACAGTACAATACAGTACAATACAGTAAAGTACAGTACAATACAATACAATATAATACAGTACAATACAGTACAATATAGTACAATACAATACAGTACAATACAGTACAATATAATGCAGTACAATACAGTACAATACAATATAGTAAAATATAGTACAATATAATACAGTACAATACAGTACAATACAGTACAATACAATGTAGTACAATATAATACAGTACAATATGGTACAATACAATATAGTACAGTACAATACAGTACAATACAATATAGTACAATACAGTGCCCTGTAGAATGAAATACCTTGCTTTATTCTCTCTACTCTCTCTGATGACTCATATACTTTCTGTCAGCTAGAGGAAGTTGGACCGAACAAGGCTAGTTTGTTCATTTCCAGCCAGACCCACTGCTCGATTTGTATTTGCGTGTGTGTGTGTGTGTGTGTGTGTGTGTGTGTGTGTGTGTGTGTGTGTGTTCTGTAATAGCCTCATAGAGCAACATGAGATTATAGAATTATGTTCAGGTCAGTGGAGGCTGGATTCATGTAGACTAGGAGAGGGGGAGGGGAGTGAGTGAGGAGGGGTGGACTTGACGTATCCTTGGCATGGCAAAAGGGAGGGGTACTCTCTCTGAGAGGTGAAGGAGGGGAGAGGAGGGAGAGAAGGGAGGGGTAAGGAGAGGAGAGGAGGGAGGGAGAGAAGGAGAGGGTAAGGAGAGGAGAGGAGAGGAGGGAGAGAAGGGAGGGGTAAGGAGAGGATTCAGGCTCATAGAATTAGGAGAGGAGAGGAGGGAGAGAAGGGAGGGGTAAGGAGAGGAGAGGAGAGGAGGGAGAGAAGGGAGGGGTAAGGAGAGGTGAAGGAGGGGAGAGGAGGGAGAGAAGGGAGGGGTAAGGAGAGGAGAGGAGGGAGGGAGAGAAGGGAGGGGTAAGGAGAGGAGAGGAGGGAGGGAGAGAAGGGAGGGGTAAGGACTATGATGCATGGCAGTTCAGATTATTGGTGTAAGTAGAGGGGGAGGGAGGAAGGGAGGGGAGAAGGGAGGAGGAGGAGGGAGAGAAGGGAGGGTAAGGAGAGGTGAGGGGGAGGAGAGGAGGGAGAGAAGGGAAGGGGAGGAGAGAGAGAAGGGGAGGAGAGGAGGGAGAGAAGGGAGGGTAAGGAGAGGTGGAGGGGAGGAGAGGAGGGAGAGAAGGGGGTAAGGAGAGGTGAGGGGAGGGAGAGAAGGGGGTAGGGAGGGGTGAAGGGGGAGGAGAGAAGGGGGGTAGGGAGGGGTGAAGGAGGGGAGGGAGAGAAGGGGGGGTAGGGAGGGAGGGGTGAAGGGGGAGGAGAGGAGAGGAGAGAGAGAAGGGGGGGAAGGAGGGAGGGGTGAAGGGGGAGGAGAGGAGAGAGAGAAGGGGGAGGGGGAGGGAGGGAGAAGGGGGGTAAGGGAGGGAGGGGTGAAGGGGGAGGAGAGGAGAGAGAGAAGGAGGGGTAGGAGAGGTGGAGGGGAGGGAGAGAAGGGGGGGGTAAGGAGGGAGGGGTGAAGGGGGAGGAGAGGAGAGAGAGAAGGAGGGGTAAGGAGAGGTGGAGGGGATGGAGAGAAGGGGGGTAGGGAGGGAGGGAGGGGTGAAGGGGGAGGAGAGGAGAGGAGAGAGAGAAGGGGGGTAAGGAGGGAGGGGTGAAGGGGGAGGAGAGGAGAGAGAGAAGGAGGGGTAAGGAGAGGTGGAGGGGAGGGAGAGAAGGGGGTAGGGAGGGGTGAAGGGGGAGGAGAGAAGGGGGTAGGGAGGGAGGGGTGAAGGGGGAGGAGAGGAGAGAGAGAAGGAGGGGTAAGAGGCGGAGGGGAGGGAGAGAAGGGGGGTAAGGAGGGAGGGGTGATGGGGGTCGCTGTTGATCCCCCCCCGAGCTCTGATCTGTAATATGGTCATGATCTGGAATCACTGGTCTGGAATCACTGGTCTGGAATCACTGGTCCAGAATCACTGGTCTGGAATCACTGGACTGGAATCACTGGTCTGGAATCACTGGTCCAGAATCACTGGTCTGGAATCACTGGTCTGGAATCACTGGACTGGAATCACTGATCTGGAAACACTGATCTGGAATCACTGGTCTGGAATCACTGGTCCAGAATCACTGGTCCGGAATCACTGGTCTGGAATCACTGGACTGGAATCACTGGTCTGGAATCACTGGTCCAGAATCACTGGTCTGGAATCACTGGACTGGAATCACTGGTCTGGAATCACTGGACTGGAATCACTGGTCTGGAATCACTGGTCCGGAATCACTGGTCCGGAATCACTGGACTGGAATCACTGGTCTGGAATCACTGGTCTCTTCTCTGTCTGACATAATTTCAATGATTTCCTGGTCCTGTCTGGCAACAGATGACAGACCACTGATCATAGATAGCATTAGCCCCTGTATCTGTCTGGCACAGACCACTGATCATAGATAGCATTAGCCCCTGTACCTGTCTGGCACAGACCACTGATCATAGATATCATTGGCCTGGAATCCTGTCTGGCACAGACCACTGATCATAGATAGCATTAGCCCCTGTACCTGTCTGGCACAGACCACTGATCATAGATAGCATTAGCAGACCTGTCTGGCACAGACCACTGATCATAGATAGCATTAGCCCCTGTACCTGTCTGGCACAGACCACTGATCATAGATAGCATTAGCCCCTGTACCTGTCTGGCACAGACCACTGATCATAGATAGCATTAGCCCCTGTACCTGTCTGGCACAGACCACTGATCATAGATAGCATTAGCCCCTGTACCTGTCTGGCACAGACCACTGATCATAGATAGCATTAGCCCCTGTACCTGTCTGGCACAGACCACTGATCATAGATAGCATTAGCCCCTGTACCTGTCTGGCACAGACCACTGATCATAGATAGCATTAGCCCCTGTACACGCTTTCTAGTCGTTGCCAAGTAAGAAACAGGTCGTATGAACATTGCAAAGGCACTTTCACTCTCATGGACAGAAATAATGCATTTTTTCGTAACTTGGCTGTTGTATGGATTCATTGTAGCTGTGTCTGTAGCCTTCTTGTGTCTTTCAATTGTGAACTGTGTTGTAGACAGACAGAATAGAGGACAGAAATGTGTTGTAGACATACAGAATAGAGGACAGAACTGTGTTGTAGACAGACAGAATAGTGGACTGTGTTGTAGACAGACAGAATAGAGGACAGAACTGTGTTGTGGACAGACAGACTAGAGGACAGAACTGTGTTGTAGACAGACAGAATAGAGGACAGAACTGTGTTGTGGACAGACAGACTAGAGGACAGAACTGTGTTGTGGACAGACAGACTAGAGGACAGAACTGTGTTGTAGACAGACAGAATAGAGGACAGAACTGTGTTGTAGACAGACAGAATAGAGGACAGAACTGTGTTGTAGACAGACAGAATAGTGGACTGTGTTGTAGACAGACAGAATAGAGGACAGAACTGTGTTGTAGACAGACAGAATAGAGGACAGAACTGTGTTGTAGACAGACAGAATAGTGGACTGTGTTGTAGACAGACAGAATAGAGGACAGAACTGTGTTGTAGACAGACAGAATAGTGGACTGTGTTGTGGACAGACAGAATAGAGGACAGAACTGTGTTGTGGACGGACAGAATGTAGGACAAATCAATCAGGAAGGTGTGTTCCCTTTCAGATTCAGATGGACAGTGATGGACCAGAAGACACCAGGTTGATAGAGCTGGACGAGTCCCATCGCAGTGAACACACAGTCTACATCAACCCTCCTGAACTAAGACTGTTGGCTCAGGGAGAGGAGCATCCACTCTGCTATAGGTACTGTACACACACACACACACACACACACACACACACACACACACACACACACACACACACACACACACACACACACACACACACACACACACACACACACACACACACACACACACACACACACACACACTCTGTCTCTATCTCTGTCTCTATCTCTGTCTCTATCTCTCCCAATTCAATTTCAATTTAAAGGTTTTATTGGCAGGGGAAACATGTGTTAACATTGCCAAAGCAAGTGATGTAGATAATAAACAAAAGTGAAATAAACTATAAAAAATGAACAGTGTTAGGTTCTAATTTTTCAGAGTAAATAACTCACAGACACTAGAGAAGCAAGTTAAACCTCCCCAAAGGGTCATTACAGCTGTAGTTCAGACAAAAACACATTCCTACCATCACAAGTATATATATATATACCCCACTTTATACACCCCTCCTTCTCTCCAATCCTGACATCTTATGGTTCCACAGGACGAGGGTAACAGGATACTAAACCCTTATTACCTGACCTCCTGGCCTCAACCCCTCCTTCTCTCCAATCCTGACATCTTATGGTTCCACAGGACGAGGGTAACAGGATACTAAACCCTTATTACCTGACCTCCTGGCCTCAACCCTTCCTTCTCTCCAATCCTGACATCTTATGGTTCCACAGGACGAGGGTAACAGGATACTAAACCCTTATTACCTGACCTCCTGGCCTCAACCCCTCCTTCTCTCCAATCCTGACATCTTATGGTTCCACAGGAAGAGGGTAACAGGATACTAAACCCTTATTACTCCCTTCAGGGGATCTGACCTGACCTCCTGACCTCAACCCCTCCTTCTCTCCAATCCTGACATCTTATGGTTCCACAGGAAGAGGGTAACAGGATACTAAATCCGTATTACCTGACCTCCTGACCTCAACCCCTCCTTCTCTCCCATCCTGACATCTTATGGTTCTCCTGACCCTCAACCCAACCCCTCCTTCTCTCCCATCCTGACATCTTATGGTTCTACAGGAAGAGGGTAACAGGATACTAAACCCTTATTACCTGACCTCCTGACCTCTACCCCTCCTTCGCCTAATCCCACAGATGTCCATCTTCTTCCCCTATAGTAATCCTTTGATCTCCTCTCGTCCATCCAAAACCATCTGTCTACAGAGAACCATTCAGTTCTGACATAAACCCCTCTGTCACTCCTTTATATACACAATGCTTCTGATCTATCATTTATTTAATATTTCTCAATGTTCAAAAGGTTAGCCTGAATCCAACAACATTAAACATTACATGCACAGAAGTTCCAAAATAATAAAGACATTTTAAATGTCACATTATGTCTATATATACAGTGTTGTAATGATAGTTACAAGTACAAAATGGAAAATAAATAAACATAAATATGGGTTGTATTTACAATGGTGTTTGTTCTTCACTGGTTGCCCTTTTCTTGTGGCAACAGGTCACAAATCTTACTGCTGTGATGGCACACTGTGGAATTTCACCCAGTAGATATGGGAGTTTTCGAATTCTTTGTGGATCTGTGTAATCTGAGGGAAATATGTGTCTCTAATATGGTCATACATTGGGCAGGAGGTTAGGAAGTGCAGCTCAGTTTCCACCTCATTTTGTGGGCAGTGAGCACATAGCCTGTCTTCTCTTGAGAGCCATGTCTGCCTACGGCGGCCTTTCTCAATAGCGAGGCTATGCTCACTGAGTCTGTACATAGTCCAAGATTTCCTTAAGGTTGGGTCAGTCACAGTGGTCAGGTATTCTGCCGCTGTGTACTCTCTGTTTAGGGCCAAATAGCATTCTAGTTTGCTCAGTTTTTTTGTGAATTCTTTCCAATGTGTCAAGTAATATTATTTTTGTTTTTCTCATGATTTGATTGGGTGTAATTGTGTTGCTGTCCTGGGGCTCTGTGGGGTGTGTTTTGTGTTTGTGAACAGAGCCCCAGGACCAGCTTGCTTAGGGGACTCTTCTCCAGGTTCATCTCTCTGTAGATGATGGCTTTGTTATGGAAGGTTTGGGAATCGCTTCCTTTTAGGTGGTTGTAGAATTTAACAGCTCTTTTCTGGAGTTGAATAATTAGCGGGTATCGGCCTAATTCTGCTCTGCGTGCATTATTTAGTGTTTTACGTTGTATACGGGGGATATTTTTGCAGAATTCTGCAGTCTCAATCAGTGGGATGCAGGGTGGTAGGGCTGCTGGCTTACTTCTAAAGTGTAAAAACATGACATACCCGTTGACAGGGTTTGGTAACTCTTGAGGTTCCAACGAATTAGGTAAATCTGATTTTAATTTTCATACAACTCACTGATGGAACAATTTGCAGAACTCTTTACAATTAGATGTTCTGGTGCCTCTCAGGCAGCTTAGGGTGTAGCTAAACCCAGTAGCTGAGGCCTGTAACTGTTTTTAACAATTGTTGTGTTTTGTTTTAATTGGGTTTTTGTTTGACATTGTATTGGTTGTTGTATTGTTGGGATCAGGGCAGCCTTGGGAATGAGAACCTGGTCTCAATGGGTTTTCATTGGGAATGAGAACCTGGTCTCAATAGGTTTTCCTTGGGAATGAGAACCTGGTCTCAATGGGTTCCCCTGGGAATGAGAACCTGGTCTCAATGGGTTTCCCTGTGAATGAGAACCTGGTCTCAATGGGTTCCCCTGGGAATGAGAATGCCTGGTCTCAATGGGTTCCCCTGGTCTCAATAGAATGAGAACCTGGTCTCAATGGGTTTTCCTGGGAATGACAACCTGGTCTCAATGGGTTCCCCTGGGAATGAGAACCAGGTCTCAATGGGTTTTCACTGGGAATGAGAACCTGGTCTCAATGGGTTTTCCCTGGGAATGAGAACCTGGTCTCAATGGGTTTTCCCTGGGAATGAGAACCTGGTCTCAATGGGTTCCCCTGGGAATGACAACCTGGTCTCAATGGGTTCCCCTGGGAATGACAACCTGGTCTCAATGGGTTTTCCTTGGGAATGAGAACCTGGTCTCAATGGGTTTTCCTTGGGAATGAGAACCTGGTCTCAATAGGTTTTCCTTGGGAATGAGAACCTGGTCTCAATGGGGTCCCCTGTGAATGAGAACCTGGTCTCAATGGGTTTCCCTGTGAATGAGAACCTGGTCTCAATGGGTTCCCCTGGGAATGAGAGCCTGGTCTCAATGGGTTCCCCTGGGAATGAGAACCTGGTCTCAATGGGTTTTCCTGGGAATGACAACCTGGTCTCAATGGGTTCCCCTGGGAATGAGAACCAGGTCTCAATGGGTTTTCACTGGGAATGAGAACCTGGTCTCAATGGGTTTTCCCTGGGAATGAGAACCTGGTCTCAATGGGTTTTCCCTGGGAATGAGAACCTGGTCTCAATGGGTTCCCCTGGGAATGACAACCTGGTCTCAATGGGTTCCCCTGGGAATGACAACCTGGTCTCAATGGGTTTTCCTTGGGAATGAGAACCTGGTCTCAATGGGTTTTCCTTGGGAATGAGAACCTGGTCTCAATGGGGGGAATCCCCAATGGGGTCCCCTGAATGAGAACCTGTTCTCAATGGGTTCCCCTGTGAATGAGAACCTGGTCTCAATGGGTTCCCCTGGGAATGAGAGCCTGGTCTCAATGGGTTCCCCTGGGAATGAGAACCTGGTCTCAATGGGTTTTCCTGGGAATGACAACCTGGTCTCAATGGGTTCCCCTGGGAATGAGAACCAGGTCTCAATGGGTTTTCCCTGGGAATGAGAACCTGGTCTCAATGGGTTCCCCTGGGAATGACAACCTGGTCTCAATGGGTTCCCCTGGGAATGACAACCTGGTCTCAATGGGTTCCCCTGGGAATGACAACCTGGTCTCAATGGGTTCCCCTGGGAATGACAACCTGGTCTCAATGGGTTCCCCTGGGAATGACAACCTGGTCTCAATGGGTTCCCCTGGGAATGACAACCTGGTCTCAATGGGTTTTCCCTGGGAATGAGAACCTGGTCTCAATGGGTTCCCCTGGAATGAGAACCTGGTCTCAATGGGTTCCCCTGGGAATGACAACCTGCTGAGGTATTACAGGGCTACAACTAAATTGTGAAACGTCTGATGGTAACTGAGGAGAGGTATGAAAAATAGTGTTGTGTTGAACAGTATCCTGTCCAACTTACTGACAGTGTTGTGTTAACACTTACCCTGTCCAGCTACTGACCGTGTTGTGTTAACCCTGTCCAGCTACTGACAGTGTTGTGTTAACCCTGTCCAGCTACTGACTGTGTTGTGTTAACCCTGTCCAGCTACGTTGTGTTAACCCTGACCAGCTACCTACCGTGTTGTGTTAACCCTGTCCAGCTACTGACCGTGTTGTGTTAACCCTGTCCAGCTACTGACAGTGTTGTGTTAACCCTGTCCAGCTACTGACCGTGTTGTGTTAACCCTGTCCAGCTACGTTGTGTTAACCCTGTCCAGCTACTGACCGTGTTGTGTTAACCCTGTCCAGCTACTGACAGTGTTGTGGTAACCCTGTCCAGCTACTGACTGTGTTGTCTTAACCCTGTCCAGCTACGTTGTGTTAACCCTGTCCAGCTACTGACAGTGTTGTGTTAACCCTGTCCAGCTACTGACTGTGTTGTGTTAACCCTGTCCAGCTACTGACTGTGTTGTGTTAACCCTGTCCAGCTACGTTGTGTTAACCCTGTCCAGCTACTGACCGTGTTGTGTTAACCCTGTCCAGCTACTGACTGTGTTGTGTTAACCCTGTCCAGCTACTGACTGTGTTGTGTTAACCCTGTCCAGCTACGTTGTGTTAACCCTGTCCAGCTACTGACCGTGTTGTGTTAACACTTACCCTGTCCAGCTACTGACCGTGTTGTGTTAACCCTGTCCAGCTACGTTGTGTTAACCCTGTCCAGCTACTGACCGTGTTGTGTTAACACTTACCCTGTCCAGCTTCTGACCGTGTTGTGGTAACCCTGTCCAGCTACTGACCGTGTTGTGTTAACCCTGTCCAGCTACTGACTGTGTTGTGTTAACCCTGTCCAGCTACGTTGTGTTAACCCTGTCCAGCTACTGACCGTGTTGTGTTAACCCTGTCCAGCTACTGACTGTGTTGTGTTAACCCTGTCCAGCTACTGACTGTGTTGTGTTAACCCTGTCCAGCTACGTTGTGTTAACCCTGTCCAGCTACTGACCGTGTTGTGTTAACACTTACCCTGTCCAGCTTCTGACCGTGTTGTGGTAACCCTGTCCAGCTACTGACCGTGTTGTGTTAACCCTGTCCAGCTACGTTGTGTTAACCCTGTCCAGCTACTGACAGTGTTGTGGTAACCCTGTCCAGCTACGTTGTGTTAACCCTGTCCAGCTACTGACCGTGTTGTGTTAACCCTGTCCAGCTACTGACCGTGTTGTGTTAACCCTGTCCAGCTACTGACCGTGTTGTGTTAACCCTGTCCAGCTACTGACCGTGTTGTGTTAACCCTGTCCAGCTACTGACAGTGTTGTGTTAACCCTGTCCAGCTACTGACCGTGTTGTGTTAACCCTGTCCAGCTACTGACCGTGTTGTGTTAACCCTGTCCAGCTACTGACTGTGTTGTGTTAACCCTGTCCAGCTACGTTGTGTTAACCCTGTCCAGCTACTGACCGTGTTGTGTTAACACTTACCCTGTCCAGCTACTGACAGTGTTGTGTTAACCCTGTCCAGCTACTGACAGTGTTGTGTTAACCCTGTCCAACTACGTTGTGTTAACCCTGTCCAACTACGTTGTGTTAACCCTGTCCAGCTACTCTGGGTTTCCGGTGCTTAGTCGTGATTTGTTGGAGCTCCAGGATGGACCTCGCCCCTCCTCAGCCAGCCTGACACAGAGACACACCAGTCCAGCCAGCCCTGCTGCCATCTTTAGGCGCTCCAAACAGGTCATTACCACTCGCAGCTACGCAAAAAACACACACACACACACACACACACACACACACACACACACACACACACACACACACACACACACACACACACACACACACACACACACACACACACACACACACACACACACACCTAATCTCAGCTAAGACCTAATCCTCCGTACCAGACAGACAGACAGGCTAAGCCCTACTCCTCCGTACCACAGACAGACAGACAGACAGACAGACAGACAGACAGACAGACAGACAGACAGACAGACAGACAGACAGACAGACAGACATTTTCTTTTTCTCTAACATACCCATGCCCTCATCAGGGCTTCATTCTCAACTGCAATACAAGGCGTCATAATCACATGGTCTCCTCCCTCGGAGAAGAGCAGACTGCACCTCCAGGCTCCTGAGAATCAGAAGTGTCCCCGTACGACTGTTCGTACGAACCGCCTGATAAACGCCACTCAACCCACTGTTGTCAGACCCGTACAGTAACTCTAGTTCTTAAATGGTTTATTTTGTTGTGACGTACCGTGTCCAGGAGATTCGCTCGGCCCAGCGGATGGCTAAAACTCACGCCTCCGTACCCCAGATGTGGTCTAAGTGTCTGCTGCGTCACTGTTACGGCCTGTGGTTCATATGCCTGCCAGCCTACGCCGGTGCATGCCACTCCAAGGTGCGGGCACTACGCATGGCCTACGACATCCTGAGGAAGATGCAGGACAAGAAGCTACAGGCACCTGATGAGGTAGGAAACAATAGATGTGCTGATGTGTGTGTGTGTCTCCTCTCCTCTCCAGGTGTCCTACAGGGTGCAGATGTCCTCTCTAACTCTATCTTCCTGTCTCCTGTCTCCTGTCTCCTGTGTCCTGTCTCCTCTCCAGGTGTCCTACAGGGTGCAGATGTCCTCTCTAACTCTATCTTCCTGTCTCCTGTCTCCTGTCTCCTGTGTCCTGTCTCCTGTCTCCTCTCCAGGTGTCCTACAGGGTGCAGATGTCCTCTCTAACTCTATCTTCCTGTCTCCTGTCTCCTGTCTCCTAGGTGTGTTACCGGGTGTTAATGCAGCTATGTGGACAGTACAGCCAACCAGTCCTGGCGGTCAGAGTTCTGTTTGAGATGAAGAAGGCTGGAGTTCATCCCAACGCCATCACCTACGGTTACTACAACAAGGTGAGTGCTGCTGATGAATAAATTCCATCTACAAAGACTACCATATACACTATATTATGTGTGCTTGATTGATCGATGGATTGATTGATTGGTTCCGGGCGGGGTTGGAGAGCACTTAGCCATCCAGTACTATTGATAGATTGATAGTTTGATAGACTGATAGATTGGTAGATTGATAGTTTGATAGATTGATTGATTGATTGATTGATTGATAGTTTCATAGATTGATAGATTGATAGATTGATAGTTTGATAGATTGATAGTTTGATTGATAGATAGATTGATTGATTGATTGATTGATTGATTGATTGATTGATTGATAGTTTCATAGATTGATAGATTGATATATTGATTGGTAGATTGATAGTTTGATTGATAGATTGATAGTTTGATAGACTGATAGATTGGTAGATTGATAGTTTGATAGATTGATTGATTGATTGATTGATTGATAGTTTCATAGATTGATAGATTGATAGATTGATAGTTTGATAGATTGATAGTTTGATAGATTGATAGTTTGATAGATTGATAGATTGATAGATTGATTGATAGATAGATTGATTGATTGATTGATTGATTGATAGATTGATAGATTGATAGATTGATTGATTGATAGATTGATAGATTGATAGATTGATAGTTTGATAGATTGATAGATTGATAGTTTGATTGATAGATTGATAGTTTGATTGATTGATAGATTGATAGATTGATAGATTGATTGATTGATAGATTGATAGATTGATAGATTGATAGTTTGATTGATTGATAGATTGATAGATTGATAGATTGATAGTTTGATTGATAGATTGATAGTTTGATTGATTGATAGATTGATAGATTGATAGATAGATTGATTGATAGATTGATAGATTGATTGATTGATAGATTGATAGTTTGATAGATTGATAGTTTGATAGATTGATAGTTTGATTGATAGATTGATAGTTTGATTGATTGATAGATTGATTGATAGATTGATAGTTTGATTGATTGATAGATTGATTGTTTGATAGATTGATAGTTTGATTGATAGATTGATAGATAGATTGATTGATTGATTGATTGATAGTTTCATAGATTGATAGATTGATAGATTGATATATTGATAGATAGATTGATTGATAGATTGATAGTTTGATTGATAGATTGATAGATTGATAGATTGATCGTTTGATAGATTGATAGTTTGATTGATAGATTGATAGATAGATTGATTGATTGATTGATTGATAGTTTCATAGATTGATAGATTGATAGATTGATATATTGATAGATAGATTGATTGATTGATTGATTGATAGTTTCATAGATTGATAGATTGATATATTGATAGATTGATAGTTTCATAGATTGATAGATTGATATATTGATTGGTAGATTGATAGTTTAATAGATTGATATATTGATAGATTGATAGATTGATAGATTGATTGATTGATAGATTGATAGATTGATAGATTGATAGTTTGATTGATTGATAGATTGATAGATTGATAGATTGATAGTTTGATTGATAGATTGATTTTGATTGATTGATAGATTGATAGATTGATTGATAGATTTGATTGATAGATTGATAGTTTGATAGATTGATAGTTTGATAGATTGATAGTTTGATTGATAGATGATTGATTGATTGATAGATTGATTGATAGATTGATAGTTTGATTGATTGATAGATTGATTGTTTGATAGATTGATAGTTTGATTGATAGATTGATAGATAGATTGATTGATTGATTGATTGATAGTTTCATAGATTGATAGATTGATAGATTGATATATTGATAGATAGATTGATTGATAGATTGATAGTTTGATTGATAGATTGATAGATTGATAGATTGATTTTGATAGATTGATAGTTTGATTGATAGATTGATATAGATTGATTGATTGATTGATTGAGATTGATAGATTGATATATTGATAGATAGATTGATTGATTGATTGATTGATAGTTTCATAGATTGATAGATTGATATATTGATAGATTGATAGTTTCATAGATTGATAGATTGATATATTGATTGGTAGATTGATAGTTTAATAGATTGATATATTGATAGATTGATAGTTTGATAGATTGATAGTTTGATTGATAGATAGATTGATTGATTGATTGATTGATTGATTGATTGATAGTTTCATAGATTGATAGATTGATATATTGATAGATTGATAGTTTCATAGATTGATAGATTGATATATTGATTGGTAGATTGATAGTTTAATAGATTGATATATTGATAGATTGATAGTTTGATAGATTGATAGTTTGATTGATAGATTGATTGATTGATTGATTGATTGATAGATTGATAGATTGATAGATTGATTGATTGATAGATTGATAGATTGATAGTTTGATAGATTGATAGTTTGATTGATAGATTGATAGTTTGATTGATTGATAGATTGATAGATTGATAGATTGATTGATTGATAGATTGATAGATTGATAGATTGATAGTTTGATTGATTGATAGATTGATAGATTGATAGATTGATAGTTTGATTGATAGATTGATAGTTTGATTGATTGATAGATTGATAGATTGATTGATTGATAGATTGATAGATTGATTGATTGATAGATTGATAGTTTGATAGATTGATAGTTTGATAGATTGATAGTTTGATTGATAGATTGATAGTTTGATTGATTGATAGATTGATTGATAGATTGATAGTTTGATTGATTGATAGATTGATTGTTTGATAGATTGATAGTTTGATTGATAGATTGATAGATAGATTGATTGATTGATTGATTGATAGTTTCATAGATTGATAGATTGATAGATTGATATATTGATAGATAGATTGATTGATAGATTGATAGTTTGATTGATAGATTGATAGATTGATAGATTGATAGTTTGATAGATTGATAGTTTGATTGATAGATTGATAGATAGATTGATTGATTGATTGATTGATAGTTTCATAGATTGATAGATTGATAGATTGATATATTGATAGATAGATTGATTGATTGATTGATTGATAGTTTCATAGATTGATAGATTGATATATTGATAGATTGATAGTTTCATAGATTGATAGATTGATATATTGATTGGTAGATTGATAGTTTAATAGATTGATATATTGATAGATTGATAGTTTGATAGATTGATAGTTTGATTGATAGATAGATTGATTGATTGATTGATTGATTGATTGATAGTTTCATAGATTGATAGATTGATAGATTGATATATTGATTGGTAGATTGATA
Source organism: Oncorhynchus nerka (assembly GCF_034236695.1). Taxonomy (NCBI): domain Eukaryota; kingdom Metazoa; phylum Chordata; class Actinopteri; order Salmoniformes; family Salmonidae; genus Oncorhynchus; species Oncorhynchus nerka. The sequence goes on from NC_088412.1 coordinate 1,917,996, forward strand.
GTTTAATAGATTGATATATTGATATATTGATTGGTAGATTGATAGTTTCATAGATTGATAGATTGATATATTGATAGATAGATTGATAGATTGATAGATTGATAGATTGATAGTTTAATAGATTGATATATTGATATATTGATTGGTAGATTGATAGTTTCATAGATTGATAGATTGATATATTGATTGATAGATTGATAGATTGATAGATTGATAGATTGATAGATTGATAGATTGATAGTTTCATAGATTGATATATTGATTGATAGATTGATTGATATATTGATTGATAGATTGATATATTGATTGATTGGTTGATTGGTTCCAGGCGGTGTTGGAGAGCACGTGGCCGTCCACAGGAAGTAGAGGAGGCTACTTCCTGTGGGCCAAGCTGAGGAACGTAGTCCTGGGGGTAGGACGGTTCAAACAGACGGTCCAGAACCACAACCAGAACCAAACCCAGAGTAGAGACACACAGCTATCAGGTAAGTCCAGAACCACAACCAGAACCAAACCCAGAGTAGAGACACACATCTATCAGGTAAGTCCAGAACCACAACCAGAACCAAACCCAGAGTAGAGACACACAGCTATCAGGTAAGTCCAGAACCACAACCAGAACCAAACCCAGAGTAGAGACACACAGCTATCAGGTAAGTCCAGAACCACAACCAGAACCAAACCCAGAGTAGAGACACACAGCTATCAGGTAAGTCCAGAACCACACCCAACCAGAACCAAACCCAGAGTAGAGACACACAGCTATCAGGTAAGTCCAGAACCACAACCAGAACCAAACCCAGAGTAGAGACACACAGCTATCAGGTAGGTCCAGAACCACAACCAGAACCAAACCCAGAGTAGAGACACACAGCTATCAGGTAAGTCCAGAACCACAACCAGAACCAGAGTAGAGACACACAGCTATCAGGTAAGTCCAGAACCACAACCAGAACCAAACCCAGAGTAGAGACACACAGCTATCAGGTAAGTCCAGAACCACAACCAGAACCAAACCCAGAGTAGAGACACACAGCTATCAGGTAAATCCATCTCCCTCACCAGGATCACCGCTGTGTTGTCTCTCAATGCTAGAGGTGTCGCTACAGTCCCTGGTTCGATTCCAGGCTGTATCACAACCGGCTGTTATTGGGAATCCCATAGGGCATCGCACAATTGGCCCAGCGTCGTTAGGGTTTGGCCGGGGTGTGTTTAATCCCAGGCCCCCGTCCCCGCAGGAGGCCTTTTGCCTTTTGGTATGCGGTCCTTGTAAATAAGAATTTGTTTCGAAAAGAGCTTCTGGGTATCAGAACCGTGATTATTCACCTCGTACTGGATGAAACTTTTTCTTCAATGAGTCGGACGCGAAGGATTTACTCCCGATAACTGACCGGGAATAAATCGACGTCGTTCGCGTGGAGAGGACGGGACGCAGGTCTGAGTGCCTTGTGAGAGTTCGTCAGCTAGTACCCACCTCTACCATCCATCCTATTGGCCAACGTGCAATCACTGGAGAATAAACTGGATGAGCTACGATCAAGACGGTCAATCCTACCAACGGGACAAAGTGTAATATCTTGAGTTGTGGCTAAACAATATACAGTTGGCTAGTTTTTCCGTGCATCGGCAGGACAGAACAGCTGCCTCCGGTAAGACAAGGGGTTGCGGTCTGTGTATATTTGTCAATAACAGCTGGTGCGCGATGTCTAGTATTAAGGAATAAGCTGTAGACCACACTATCTACAAAGAGAGTTTTCATTACATTTTCATAGACGTCTATTCACCACCACAGACCGATGCACTAAGACTGCGCTTAACGAGCTGAATTCCGCCATAAGCAAACAAAGAAATGCTCATCCAAAAGCGGCGCTCCTAGTGGCCGGGGAATTTAAAGCATAAGTTTTAGCTCATTTTTATCAGCATGGCACATGTACAACCTGAGGACAAAAGCTCTAGACCACCTTTACTCCACACACGGAGATGCGTACAAAGCTCTCCCTCGTCCTCCGTTTTGGCAAATCTGACCATAATTCTATCCTCCTGCTTACAAGCAAAAACTAAAGCAGGAAGTATCAGTCGATACAGAAGTGGTCAGATGATACAGATGCTAAGCTACAATGCATTCAGAAAGTATTCAGACCCCTTGACTTTTTTTCACATTTTGTTGTGTTACAGTCTCATTCTACAATTGATGAAATAGTTTTTTTCCCCCTCATCCATCTACACACGATACCCCATAATTACATCACAATATCCCATAATGACATCACAATACCCCATAATGACATCACAATACCCCATAATGACATCACAATACCCCATAATGACATCACAATACCCCATAATGACAAAGCAAAAACAGGTTTTTAGAAATGTTGTACCTTGTAAAAATTGAAATATCAAATTCACATAAGTATTCAGACCCTTTACTCAGTACTTTGTTGAAGCACCTTTTGCAGCGATTACAGCCTAGAGTCTTCTTGGGTTTGATGGTACAAGCTTGGCCCACCTGTATTTGGGGAGTTTCTCCCATTCTTCTCTGCAGATCCTCTCAAACTCTGTCAGGTTGGATGGGGAGTGTCTCTGCATAGCTATTTTCAGGTGGCTAGCAAAAACTCCATAGAAAGGCCAAAACCTAGGAAGAAACCTAGAGAGGAACCAGGCTCTGAGGGGTGGTCAGTCCTCTTCTGGCTGTGCCGGGTGGAGATTATAACAGAACATGGCCAAGATGTTCAAATGTTCATAAATGACCAGCATGGTCAAATAATGGGTCTGGGACAGATAGCACGTCCGGTGAACAGGTCAGGATTCCATAGCCGCAGGCAGAACAGTTGAAACTGGAGCAGCAGCACGACCAGGTGGACTGGGGACAGCAAGGAGTCATCATGCCAGGTAGTCCTGAGGCATGGTCCTAGGGCTCAGGTCCTCCGAGAGAGAGAGAGAAAGAAAGAGAGAAAGAGAGAATTAGAGAGAGCATACTTAAATTCACACAGGACACCGGATAAGACAGGAGAAGTACTCCAGATATAACAAACTGACCCTAGCCCCCCGACACATAAACTACTGCAGCATAAATACTGGAGGATGAGACAGGAGGGGTCAGGTGACACTGTGGCCCCATCCAATGATACCCCCGGACAGGGCCAAACAGGCAGGATATAACCCCACCCACTTTGCCAAAGCACAGCCCCCACACCACTAGAGGGATATCTTCAACCACCAACGTACCATCCTGAGACAAGGCCGAGTATAGCCCACAAAGATCTGGTATGAAAGTGCACCAGTAAGCCAGTGACTCAGCCCCTGTAATAGGGTTAGAGGCAGAGAATCCCAGTGGAAAGAGGGGAACCGGCCAGGCAGAGACAGCAAAGGCGGTTCGTTGCTCCAGAGCCTTTCCGTTCACCTTCCCACTCCTGGGCCAGACTACACTCAATCATATGACCCACTGAAGAGATGAGTCTTCAGTAAAGACTTAAAGGTTGAGACCGAGTTTGCATCTCTCACATGGGTAGGCAGACCATTCCATAAAAATGGAGCTCTATAGGAGAAAGCCCTGCCTCCAGCTGTTTGCTTAGAAATTCTTGGGACAATTAGGAGGCCTGCGTCTTGTGACCATAGCGTACGTGTAGGTATGTACGGCAGGACCAAATCAGAGAGATAGGTAGGAGCAAGCCCATGTAATGCTTTGTAGGTTAGCAGTAAACCTTTGAAATCAGCCCTTGCCTTGACAGGATGCCAGTGTAGAGAGGCTAGCACTGGAGCAATATGATCACATTTTTGGGTTCTAGTCAGGATTCTAGCAGCCGTATTTTGCACTAACTGAAGTTTATTTAGTGCTTTATCCGGGTAGCCGGAAAGTAGAGCATTGCAGTAGTCTAACCTAGAAGTAACAAAAGCATGGATTATTTTTTCTGTATCATTTTTGGACAGAAAGTTTCTGATTTATGCAATGTTACGTAGTTGGAAAAAAGCTGGAAAAAAGCTGTCCTTGAAACAGTCTTGATATGTTTGTCGAAAGAGAGATCAGGGTCCAGAGTAACGCCGAATCTTTGCCTCGATCCTGACTAGTCTCCCAGTCCCTGCCGCTGAAGAACGCCCCCCCCCAGAATGATGCTGCCACCACCATGCTTCACCGTAGGGATGGTGCCAGGATTCCTCCAAACGTGATGCTTGGTTTCATCAGACCAGAGAATGTTGTTTCTCATGGTCTGAGATTTAATTAGGTGCATTTTGGCAAACTCCAAGCGGGCTGTCACATGACTTTTACTGAAGAGTGGCTTCCGTCTGACCACTTTACCATAAAGGCCTGATTGGTGGAGTGCTGCAGAGATGGTTGTCCTTCTGGAAGGTTCTCCCATCTCCACAGAAGAATTCTGGAGCTGTCAGAGTGACCATCGGGTTCTTGGTCACCTCCCTGACCAAGGCCCTTCTCCCAATTGCTCAGTTTGGCCGGGCAGCCAGCTCTAGGAAGAGTCTTGGTGGTTCCAAACTTCTTCCATTTAAGAATGATGGAGGCCGCTGTGTTCTGGGGACCTTCAATGCTGCAGAAATGTTTTGGTGCCCTTCCCCAGATCTGTGCCTCGACACAATCCTGTCTTGGAGCTCTACGGACAACCTTCAACCTCATGGCTTGCTGTTTGCTCTGACATGCACTGTCAACTGTGGGACCTTATATAGACAGGTGTGTGCCTTTCCAAATCATGTCCAATCAATTGAATTTACCACAGGTGGACTCCAATCAAGTTGGAGAAACATCTCAAGGATAATCAATGGAAACAGATTGCACCTGAGCTCAATTTCAAGTCTCATAGCAAAGGGTCTGAATACTTAATAAAACACTTGTGTTTGTTTTTTATTTTTTAATACATTTGCAAAAAAAATCTGTTTTTCGCTTTTTCATTATGGGCTATTGCGTGTAGATTGCTGAGGATTTTACATGAATTTAATCAATTTTAGAATACAGCTGTAACGTAACAAAATGTGGGAAAAGTCAAGGGGTCTGAGTACTTTCCGAATGCAGTGTACAGGACTGTTTTGCTGGAATATGTTCTGGGATTCATGATGCTACGCTACATGTTGCTACGCTACAGGACTGTTTTGCTGGAATATGTTCTGGGATTCATGATGCTACGCTACATGTTGCTACGCTACAGGACTGTTTTGCTGGAATATGTTCTGGGATTCATGATGCTACGCTACATGATGCTACGCTACATGTTGCTACGCTACAGGACTGTTTTGCTGGAATATGTTCTGGGATTCATGATGCTACGCTACATGATGCTACGCTACATGTTGCTACGCTACAGGACTGTTTTGCTGGAATATGTTCTGGGATTCATGATGCTACGCTACATGATGCTATGCTACATGTTGCTACGCTACAGGACTGTTTTGCTGGAATATGTTCTGGGATTCATCCGATGGCATTGAGGAGTTTACCACCTCAGTCACTGGCTTCATTAATAAGGGTCATCGATGACGTTGCCCCCATAGTACATATCCCAACCAGAAACCATGGATTACAGGCAACATTGAGCTAAAGTGTAGAGCTGCCGCTTTCAAGGAGCGGGACTCTAACCCAGAAGCTTATAAGAAATCCCACTATGCCCTCAAATGAACCATCAAACAGGCAAAGCGTCAATACAGGGCAAACATTGAATCATACTACACCGGCTCCAACGCTCGTTGGATGTGGCAGGGCTTGCAAACTATTACAGACTACAAAGGGAAGCCCAGCAACGAGCTGCCAAGTGACACAAGCCTACCAGACAAGCTAAATGACTTCTTCTCGAAGCAACACTGAAGCATGCATGAGAGCTCCAGTTGTTCATGACGCTCACATCATGTCTGTAGCCATGAAGTGCTTTGAAAGGCTGGTCTCATCCCTCTGTAATAGCCCAGACACAGAGTCTGGTCCTGGGGGAAGAGGCTCTCCTTCCTCTGTATTAGCCCAGACACAGAGTCTGGTCCTGGGGGAAGAGGCTCTCCTTCCTCTGTATTAGCCCAGACACAGAGTCTGGTCCTGGGGGAAGAGGCTCTCCTTCCTCTGTATTAGCCCAGACACAGAGTCTGGTCCTGGGGGAAGAGGCTCTCCTTCCTCTGTATTAGCCCAGACACAGAGTCTGGTCCTGGGGAAGAGGCTCTCCTTCCTCTGTATTAGCCCAGACACAGAGTCTGGTCCTGGGGGAAGAGGCTCTCCTTCCTCTGTATTAGCCCAGACACAGAGTCTGGAACTGGGGGAAGAGGCTCTCCTCCCTCCTTCTTGGCCCAGACACAGAGTCTGGTCCTGGGGAAGAGGCTCTCCTTCCTCTGTATTAGCCCAGACACAGAGTCTGGTCCTGGGGGAAGAGGCTCTCCTTCCTCTGTAGTAGCCCAGACACAGAGTCTGGTCCTGGGGGAAGAGGCTCTCCTTCCTCTGTAATAGCCAAACAATACTAAAACTCACAATCTCATCTCTCTGTTCTCTCTCTACAGACTACAGTGATCTGGACACAGTCAGTCATGGCAGTGAAGACAGTACTAACGACTCAGTTGAGCGGGTCTCAATCGATACAGACTTCACTAAGATGGACTCCAGTGATGATGGATCAAGCACAGGTACTTAAAGATGTTACCCCTCCTCTCCTTTCATCCCTCTCCCCCCTCCTCCAAGCACAGGTATCTAAAGATGTTACCATTCCTCTCCTTTCATCCCTCTCCCCCCTCCTCCAAGCACAGGTATCTAAAGATGTTACCCCTCCTCTCCTTTCATCCCTCTCTCCCCTCATCCCTCTTTCCTTTCCTCCTATACCTAAATCTCATCTCCGTTCCTCCTCACCTCTTCTCTCCATCCTTGTGTGTGATGGGCGGAGTATGTCTTCCTTTTTCACTAACCTTTTTCCCATTACGAGTCGATGTTTACATTTCTCACTCACTCAGTCAGTCACTCAGTCACTCACTCAGTCACTCAGTCACTCACTCAGTCACTCAGTCACTCACTCAGTCACTCAGTCACTCACTCAGTCACTCAGTCACGCAGTTACTCACTCAGTCACTCAGTCACTCACTCAGTCACTCACTCAGTCACTCACTCACTCAGTCACTCACTCACTCAGTCACTCACTCAGTCACTCAGTCACTCACTCAGTCACTCACTCAGTCACTCACTCAGTCACTCACTCAGTCACTCACTCACTCAGTCACTCACTCAGTCACTCAGTCACTCACTCAGTCACTCAGTCACTCACTCAGTCACTCACTCAGTCACTCACTCAGTCACTCACTCACTCTCCCTCTGTGTTCTGTGCTGCACTCTAAGCAGCTATAATGTCTCTGAAGAGGATGGCACGGAGAAGGTAAGATCTTTTGTACCAGATGAATCCACTGAGACGAAAATAGGACTCGTTTGATCAACTATTTTCAGGGAGAAAGAGAAAGGAGGTGTTATCCAATGACTCCTCTGCTATCCTGAACAAAAATATCAACGCAACAGGCAACAATTTGAAAAATTTGACTGCGTTTATAGTTCATGTAAGGAAATGATGTTCAATGGGGGACATGTCTGGTGATGCAGGCCGTGGAGTATGCAGAGTATGCAGGCCGTGGAGTATGCAGGCCGTGGAGTATGCAGAGTATGCAGGCCGTGGAGTATGCAGGCCGTGGAGTATGCAGAGTATGCAGGCCGTGGAGTATGCAGGCCGTGGAGTATGCAGGCCGTGGAGTATGCAGGCCGTGGAGTATGCAGAGTATGCAGGCCGTGGAGTATGCAGGCCGTGGAGTATGCAGGCCGTGAAGTATGCAGAGTATGCAGGCCGTGGAGTATGCAGAGTATGCAGGCCGTGGAGTATGCAGGCCGTGGAAGAATGTGTTCAGCTTCCAGGAATCATGTTCAGATCCTTGGGGCCGTGCATTATCATGCTGAAACAGGATGTGATGGCAGCAGATGAATGGCACGACAACGGGGTCTCAGGATCTCATCACGGTTTCTCTGTGTGTGGCCATCGATAAAATACAATTGTGTTTGTTGTCCGTAGCTTATGCCTGCCCATATCATAACCTCACCTCCACCATGGGGCACTCTGAACACAACGTTGACACCAGCAAACCACTTACCCTCACGATGCCAGATCAACGTTGACACCAGCAAACCGCTCACCTGCACGATGCCAGAACAACGTTGACATCAGTAAACCACTCACCTGCACGATGCCAGATCAACGTTGACACCAGCAAACCGCTTACCCTCACGATGCCAGATCAACGTTGACACCAGCAAACCACTCACCCGCACGATGCCAGATCAACGTTGACACCAGCAAACCGCTCACCCTCACGATGCCAGAACAACGTTGACACCAGCAAACCGCTTACCCTCACGATGCCAGAACAACGTTGACACCAGCAAACCGCTTACCCTCACGATGCCAGATCAACGTTGACACCAGCAAACCGCTTACCCTCACGATGCCAGAACAACGTTGACACCAGCAAACCGCTTACCCTCACGATGCCAGAACAACGTTGACACCAGCAAACCGCTCACCCGCACGATGCCAGAACAACGTTGACATCAGTAAACCGCTTACCCTCACGATGCCAGAACAACGTTGACACCAGCAAACCGCTCACCCGCACGATGCCAGAACAACGTTGACATCAGTAAACCGCTTACCCTCACGATGCCAGAACAAACACCAGCAAACCGCTCACCCTCACGATGCCAGAACAACGTTGACACCAGCAAACCGCTTACCCTCACGATGCCAGAACAACGTTGACACCAGCAAACCGCTTACCCTCACGATGCCAGATCAACGTTGACACCAGCAAACCGCTTACCCTCACGATGCCAGAACAACGTTGACACCAGCAAACCGCTTACCCTCACGATGCCAGAACAACGTTGACACCAGCAAACCGCTCACCCGCACGATGCCAGAACAACGTTGACATCAGTAAACCGCTTACCCTCACGATGCCAGAACAACGTTGACACCAGCAAACCGCTTACCCTCACGATGCCAGAACAACGTTGACACCAGCAAACCGCTCACCCTCACGATGCCAGAACAACGTTGACACCAGCAAACCGCTTACCCTCACGATGCCAGAACAACGTTGACACCAGCAAACCGCTTACCCTCACGATGCCAGATCAACGTTGACACCAGCAAACCGCTTACCCTCACGATGCCAGAACAACGTTGACACCAGCAAACCGCTTACCCTCAGAACAACATTGACACCAGCAAACCGCTTACCCTCACGATGCCAGAACAACGTTGACACCAGCAAACCGCTCACCCGCACGATGCCAGAACAACGTTGACATCAGTAAACCGCTTACCCTCACGATGCCAGATCAACGTTGACCGCTTACCCTCACGATGCCAAAAATGATTTAGTTGTGCAAACCCTCAGTTTCATCAGCTGTCTGGGTGGCTGGTCTCAGACAAACCCACAGTTCCATCAGCTGTCTGGGTGGCTGGTCTCAGACAAACCCCCAGTTTCATCAGCTGTCTGGGTGGCTGGTCTCAGACAAACCCTCAGTTTCATCAGCTGTCTGGGTGGCTGGTCTCAGACAAACCCACAGTTTCATCAGCTGTCTGGGTGGCTGGTCTCAGACGAACCCACAGTTTCATCAGCTGTCTGGGTGGCTGGTCTCAGACCAGGTGAAGAAGCCGGATGTGGAGGTCCTGGGCTGGCCGTGGATATACGTGGTCTGTGGTGAGGCCGGTTGGACGTACTACCAAATTCTCTAAAACGACGTTGGAAGCGACTTAAGGTAGAGAAATGAACATGAAATTCTCTGTCAACAGCTCTATTGGACATTCCTGCAGTCAGCATTCCAATTGCAACGCCCCCCCCAAAAAAAACTTGAGACATCTGTGGCATTGTGTTGTGTGACAAAACTTCCCATTTTAGAGTGGGCCTTTTATTGTCCCCCAGCACAAGGTGCACCTGTGTAATGACCATGCTGTTTAATCAGCTTCTTGATATGCCACACCTGTCAGGTGGATGGATTATCTTGGCAAAGGATAAATGTTCTCTAACAGAGATTTAAACACATTTGTGCACAACATTTGAGAGAAATAAACTTTTTGTTCATAATGGAACATTTCTGGGATGTTTTTATTTCAGCTCATGAAACACGGGACCAACACTTTTACATGTTGCGTTTATACTTTCGTTCAGTATATTTCCTCAAAGTTTGTGCCTCATCCACACTGGTTCTTAATACAGGTTTGTTTCTGTTGTTCTCTCTGGATAAATAAACTTGAAACGTTCACTCGGTGTTCAAAACATTAGGAACACCTGTTCGTTCCATGACACAGACTGACCAGGTGAATCCACCACAATCAGTGTAGATGAAGGGGAGGAGACATGTAGATGAAGGGGAGGAGACATGTAGATGAAGGGGAGGAGACATGTAGATGAAGGGGAGGAGACATGTAGATGAAGGGGAGGAGACATGTAGATGAAGGGGGGGAGACATGTAGATGAAGGGGGGGAGACATGTAGATGAAGGGGAGGAGACATGTAGATGAAGGGGAGGAGACATGTAGATGAAGGGGGAGAGACATGTAGATGAAGGGGAGGAGACATGTAGATGAAGGGGAGGAGACAGGTTAAAGAAGGATTTTTAAGCCTTGAGACATGGATTGTGAATGTCTGCCATTCAGAGGGTGAATGGGCAAAACAAAATATTGAAGTGCCTTAGAACAGGGTTATGGTAGTAGGTGCGAGGCGCACCGGTTTGTCAACAGTTTCCTGTGTGTATTAAGAATGGTCCTTCACCCCAAAGGACATCCAGGCAACTTGACACAACTGTGGGGAAGCATTGGAGGCAACATGGACCAGCATCCCTGTCTACAAGGCTTTCAACACCTTGTAGAGTCCATGCCCTGACGCAACTCAATATTAGGAAAAGTGTTCTTAATGTTTTGTACACTCAGTCTCTGTCTGTCTGTCTGTTTCAGGTGGCCAATCAGACCAAGGCTATGACTCTCTATCTAAGGAGGAGGAGAGGATGGTGGGAAGGGACAGCGACAGAACACCACTAGAGAAGTCAGAGAGGGAGTCTTGTAAGTTTAAACATGTCTACTACTGAATGGTTCATACCAGGGTTGGGGTCAATTGTAATTTCAATTCAGAAAGTAAACCAAATTCCCCATTTTCTTCATTGGAAAACATTGAAGATAATGGCCATTTCTATGTACGTTCTGAATTGACTGAATTTAAATGTAATTGTCCCATATTAACCAGCCGTATTGGGATGAAAAACAGCTCAAAACAAAATAATTACCTCAGTACTATTTATGTCGAAATTATGTTACATTTTTTTATTGCAGTTATTCTCCTAATCTGACTGAGCACTGATGTTAAAAAAAAAAACAACTCCTTTCTGGTCTCTAAGGACAGAATTGAATATTACTGACAGAGTGAAATGAATCCTCTGCCCTGGTTGTTACATCACAGCACAGTGTGTGGGTGGAATAAGAATGTCTTGTCTTCAACACATCTCCCATCCTCTCTGTCCTCTCTATATGCTGCTAAATTTAGATGGCGACAAGATAGATAATCAACTGATTGATTGGATCTGTGTTATGTAACTGGGATGTATCTTATATTTGATTACAAGTGTAGAACATTTTTCTGATTTTTGTTCTGTTCCGGTTGTTGGTTTTTTTCAATCTGTTTGACGATTTCTTTTTTTTTGTGCTCTTCCTTATAATGGATCCCCATTATTTCCTGCTGTTGAAGGAATTCTAAATTCCTCTGTTTTATTTCCCAATCAACATTAAACACTCTGTCAATGCATTAAGGGTTTGTAAGACCCTATATATTTTATAAGAATGGACAGAGCCCCGGTCTTAAAAGTCAGGTAACAGCGTTTAATTCAAGAGAGTACTGCTTTCATACACATTTTACCACAGGTTATAAACTGAAAATGATGTCAGCGTTTTCTAAATGTTCTATCTCTTCTTGACACGGGTAGAGAGGCCCTATAGTTCTCGAGCCTTCCCTCCTCGCCTAAAGCCAAGGTCAGTCAGTGTAGATAAGCATTCTAGACAGTCTGGAGATAGTCCGTCCCTGCCATCTGGAGATAGTACATTCATTTGTACCAAGGCATTGTTCTAAACTCCTGACTATATTATATAAAATTGGGAATGGGAGCAAGAGAGAAAATTGATACATGTACAGTACATAATAGCATTTGGACTAGTCAGTCCTGATTGAAATGTATACATAATTAGTCATCATTGAAAAAAATGCCCTTAACACCTGCCAAGGCATCAGCTACTCTTCCTGGGGTTTGTTATGGATCCCCATTAGTTCCTGCCAAGGCAGCAGCTACTCTTCCTGGGGTTTATTATCCCCATTAGTTCCTGGATCCCCATCCCCATAGGGGTTCCCCATGTTCCAAGGCAGCAGCTACTCTTCCTGGGGTTTATTACGGATCCCCTGGGGTTTATTACGGATCCCCATTAGTTCCTGCCGAGGCAGCAGCTACTCTTCCTGGTGTTTATTATAGATCCCCATTAGTTCCTGCCGAGGCAGCAGCTACTCTTCCTGGGGGTTATTATGGACCCCCATTAGTTCCTGCCGAGGCAGCAGCTACTCTTCCTGAGGTTTATTATGAATTCCCAATAGTTCCTGCCAAGGCAGCAGCTACTCTTCCTGTGGTCCAGCAAAATTAAGGCAGTTAATACAATTTGTTGTGTCTTTAGGTCCTCTGACTAGACAGGACCACACGACCAGCCCTGGTGACTCCAAAACTCCCTGTGGTACCAGACCAAAGAACCGGAGGCTGAGGCCCAATTCCCTGGACCTGACCGGAGGACAGGGGACTCTCAGGACCATCACACTCAACTTCACCTCCACCACCATGCAGGTCCGAGGCCCTGCTCCGAAACGCCCCCCGCCTCCGAACTGCAAACCTGGGAAGACCAGTCAGGCTGTTCCTACCCAGAACCAGAAGAGATTGGATGGGGGAGAGGGGGAGGGGGAGGAGGTAGAAGGCGGTAAGGACAGACAGACACCTGCCAAAGAGGTGGAAAGGAGGAGAGTGAACGTCAGTGTTAGTGTTAGTGGAGATGGAGACGGGGCTGTAACCCACAGTGTTAGTGGAGATGGAGACGGGGCTGTAACCCACAGTATTAGTGGAGATGGAGACGGGGCTGTAACCCACAGTGTTAGTGGAGATGGAGACGGGGCTGTAACCCACAGTGTTAGTGGAGATGGAGACGGGCCTGTAACCCACAGTGTTAGTGGAGATGGAGACGGGGCTGTAACCCACAGTATTAGTGGAGATGGAGACGGGGCTGTAACCCACAGTGTTAGTGGAGATGGAGACGGGGCTGTAACCCACAGTATTAGTGGAGATGGAGACGGGGCTGTAACCCACAGTGTTAGTGGAGATGGAGACGGGGCTGTAACCCACAGTGTTAGTGGAGATGGAGACGGGGCTGTAACCCACAGTGTTAGTGGAGATGGAGACGGGGCTGTAACCCACAGTGTTAGTGGAGATGGAGACGGGGCTGTAACCCACAGTGTTAGTGGAGATGGAGACGGGCCTGTAACCCACAGTGTTAGTGGAGATGGAGACGGGGCTGTAACCCACAGTGTTAGTGGAGATGGAGACGGGGCTGTAACCCACAGTGTTAGTGGAGATGGAGACGGGGCTGTAACCCACAGTGTTAGTGGAGATGGAGACGGGGCTGTAACCCACAGTGTTAGTGGAGATGGAGACGGGGCTGTAACCCACAGTGTTAGTGGAGATGGAGACGGGGCTGTAACCCACAGTGTTAGTGGAGATGGAGACGGGGCTGTAACCCACAGTGTTAGTGGAGATGGAGACGGGGCTGTAACCCACAGTGTTAGTGGAGATGGAGACGGGGCTGTAACCCACAGTGTTAGTGGAGATGGAGACGGGCCTGTAACCCACAGTATTAGTGGAGATGGAGACGGGGCTGTAACCCACAGTGTTAGTGGAGATGGAGACGGGCTTGTAACCCACAGTGTTAGTGGAGATGGAGACGGGGCTGTAACCCACAGTGTTAGTGGAGATGGAGACGGGGCTGTAACCCACAGTGTTAGTGGAGATGGAGACGGGGCTGTAACCCACAGTGTTAGTGGAGATGGAGACGGGCCTGTAACCCACAGTGTTAGTGGAGATGGAGACGAGCCTGCAGATTGCAGTGTCTCCAAACAGAGCAGTGTAAGAAACAGCAGTGAAACCGTGGGCGGAGCCGTGAAGAGGACAAGTATCGTTGAGACTGGCTTTGACCCTCTGTCCATTATAGCAGCTGAGACGGAGACAGAGGGTGATGGGGACAGTAGCAGTACCTCCACAGCCCGCCGGGACCTGGCAGAAGAGATAGAGATGTACATGAAGGTTCTGAGCCCTCTGAGCAGCAGGACCGCCAGCATGGACCTTCAGAACCCAGCCAGCCCGCTACTCCACGCCACCTCCGCCCCATCTAAACCCTCCTCCTCCCGCCGACCTCGGCCCCTCAGCCTGACCCACTCCTCCTGTACCTCCCCCCGACCACCTCCTCCTCCCTTGCTTCGTGCCAACTCGCACCTCCCCCTCTCCAGGCCCAAAGAACGTCTCTGTCCCTCCTCCCTGGTCTCCCCCTCCTCCCCAACACTCAGTCTGGACATGTTTAAGAGCAGCTTCCTGTCAGCAGGGAAGGGGGTGGCTGAGAAGGCCAGCAGGCTCTACTCCCGCCTGTCATCACAGCCATCACTCTCACAGGTATGTACAACCATCCCTCTAATAGAAGACATTGTCCGCGATCCAACACAGATTAACGACACATGCATAGCAATAGACATTAAAAAAATATATATTTAAAAAAGATCACATTCCCTCAATGCTGGAGACGTCAGCTCAATCTGAAATGAACTTTAATAAAAGTTCAACTCGTTTGTTGAAACCTGATCATTTGTCAAGATGCCATTTTGGGTACTGTGCACCATTTGAAAAGGAACCCTCTTCTCCCACAGGATGTGAACTGCGACCAGATCAGCGTGTCATCAATGACCTCAGTGGACCCAGAATGCACCTCTCTGTTGGAGGAGGGCTCTGTCCTGGACCCTGAAGGTTTCACCTCTTCCTACGCCTCGCCCCAGCACGACAGCATCGCGTGCCTGAGGAGGAGCCCAGCCAGGGGACGCCTCGTCTCTCAGAGCCCCACCTCGCCCTGCAAGGTGTTCCGCCACAACTCCTTCTCTAGTGCGTAAAGTAGTCCCGCCTCATTCTCACTCTGCGTCTAAGTGTGCTAGTTGCTAGTTTCAGTTATACTGCATTCTAAGTGCATTTACACAACAGTATACTGCAGTTATAGTGCATTCTAAGTACATTTACACAACAGTTATACTGCAGTTATACTGCATTCTAAGTACATTTACACAACAGTGTACTTCAGTTATAATGCATTCTAAGTACATTTACACAACAGTGTACTGCAGTTATACTGCATTCTAAGTGCATTTACACAACAGTGTACTGCAGTTATACTGCATTCTAAGTACATTTACACAACAGTATACTGCAGTTATAGTGCATTCTAAGTACATTTACACAACAGTTATACTGCAGTTATAGTGCATTCTAAGTACATTTACACAACAGTTATACTGCAGTTATACTGCATTCTAAGTACATTTACACAACAGTTATACTGCATTCTAAGTACATTTACACAACAGTTATACTGCACTCTGACTGCAATCTGTTTTTTCATAAAGGAAGCAATTGAATAATGAAACTTTTGAGTGTTTAATGTTTTGTAAAGTCGTACTGATTGTGATTGGCTGATGGTATCTCTATGTATTTCTGTACTGAATGTGATTGGCTGATGGTAACTCTATGTATTTCTGTACTGATTGTGATTGGCTGATGGTATCTCTATGTATTCATGTACTGATTGTGATTGGCTGATGGTAACTCTATGTATTCCTGTACTGATTGTGATTGGCTGATGGTAACTCTATGTATTTCTGTACTGAATGTGATTGGCTGATGGTAACTCTATGTATTTCTGTACTGATTGTGATTGGCTGATGGTAACTCTATGTATTTCTGTACTGATTGTGATTGGCTAATGGTAACTCTATGTATTTCTGTACTGAATTTGATTGGCTGATGGTAACTCTATGTATTTCTGTACTGATTGTGATTGGTTGATGGTAACTATGTATTTCTGTACTGATTGTGATTGGCTGATGGTAACTCTATGTATTCCTGTACTGATTGTGATTGGCTGATGGTAACTCTATGTATTTCTGTACTGAATTTGATTGGCTGATGGTAACTCTATGTATTTCTGTACTGAATGTGATTGGCTGATGGTAACTCTATGTACCGGTATGTCCTGTTATTCTCAGGTGGTTTGGCTCCTCCATCTAGAGGTCCCCAGACTCCAGACTCTTCTCCTGATGCCTCCCGCTTCTACCTCCGTCACCACTACACTACTGAGGTCAGTGTTATAGCCTGTTATAGCCTGTTATAGACTCTTATGGACTGTTATAGCCTCTTCAACCTCAGTCACCAAAACACTACTGAGGTCAGTGTTATAGCCTGTTATAGCCTGTTATAGACTCTTATGGACTGCTATAGCCTCTTCCTTCTGAGTCACCACTACACTACTGAGGTCAGTGTTATAGCCTGTTATAGACTGTAATAGCCTGTTATAGCCTGTTATAGCCTCTTCCTTCTCAGTCACCACTACACTACTGAGGTCAGTGTTATAGCCTGTTATAGACTGTTATAGCCTCTTCCTTCTCAGTCACCACTACACTACTGAGGTCAGTTTTATAGCCTGTTATAGCCTGTTACTGTTATAGACTCTTATAGACTCTTATAGACTGGTATAGCCTCTTCCTTCTCAGTCACCACTAAACTACTGAGGTCAGTGTTATAGCCTGTTATAGACTGTTATAGCCTCTTCCTTCTCAGTCACCACTACACTACCGAGGTCAGTGTTATAGCCTGTTATAGACTGTTATAGCCTCTTCCTTCTCAGTCACCACTACACTACCGAGGTCAGTGTTATAGCCTGTTATAGACTGTTATAGCCTCTTCCTTCTCAGTCACCACTACACTACCGAGGTCAGTGTTATAGCCTGTTATAGACTGTTATAGCCTCTTCCTTCTCAGTCACCACTACACTACCGAGGTCAGTGTTATAGCCTGTTATAGACTGTTATAGCCTCTTCCTTCTCAGTCACCACTACACTACTGAGGTCAGAGTTATAGACTTTTATAGCCTGTTATAGCCTCTTCCACCTCAGTCACCACTTCGCTACCCGAGGTCAGTGTTATAGCCTGTTATAGACTGTTATAGCCTCTTCCTTCTCAGTCACCACTACACTACTGAGGTCAGTGTTATAGCCTGTTATAGCCTCTTCCTTCTCAGTCACCACTACACTACTGAGGTCAGTGTTATAGCCTGTTATAGACATTTATGGCCTGTTATAGCCTCTTCCTTCTCAGTCACCACTACACTACTGAGGTCAGTGTTATAGCCTGTTATAGCCTGTTATAGCCTCTTCCTTCTCAGTCACCACTACACTACCGAGGTCAGTGTTATAGCCTGTTATAGCCTGTTATAGCCTCTTCCTTCTCAGTCACCACTACACTACTGAGGTCAGTGTTATAGCCTGTTATAGAGTGTTATAGCCTGTTATAGCCTCTTCCTTCTCAGTCACCACTACACTACTGAGGTCAGTGTTATAGCCTGTTATAGACTGTTATAGCCTCTTCCTTCTCAGTCACCACTACACTACTGAGGTCAGTTTTATAGCCTGTTATAGCCTGTTACTGTTATAGACTCTTATAGACTCTTATAGACTGGTATAGCCTCTTCCTTCTCAGTCACCACTAAACTACTGAGGTCAGTGTTATAGCCTGTTATAGACTGTTATAGCCTCTTCCTTCTCAGTCACCACTACACTACCGAGGTCAGTGTTATAGCCTGTTATAGACTGTTATAGCCTCTTCCTTCTCAGTCACCACTACACTACCGAGGTCAGTGTTATAGCCTGTTATAGACTGTTATAGCCTCTTCCTTCTCAGTCACCACTACACTACCGGTCAGTGTTATAGCCTGTTATAGACTGTTATAGCCTCTTCCTTCTCAGTCACCACTACACTACCGAGGTCAGTGTTATAGCCTGTTATAGACTGTTATAGCCTCTTCCTTCTCAGTCACCACTACACTACTGAGGTCAGAGTTATAGACTTTTATAGCCTGTTATAGCCTCTTCCACCTCAGTCACCACTTCGCTACCGAGGTCAGTGTTATAGCCTGTTATAGACTGTTATAGCCTCTTCCTTCTCAGTCACCACTACACTACTGAGGTCAGTGTTATAGCCTGTTATAGCCTCTTCCTTCTCAGTCACCACTACACTACTGAGGTCAGTGTTATAGCCTGTTATAGACATTTATGGCCTGTTATAGCTTCACCACTACACTACTTGTTATAGCCTGTTATAGCCTGTTATAGCCTCTTCCTTCTCAGTCACCACTACACTACCGAGGTCAGTGTTATAGCCTGTTATAGCCTGTTATAGCCTCTTCCTTCTCAGTCACCACTACACTACTGAGGTCAGTGTTATAGCCTGGTGTTATAGACTGTTATAGCCTCACCTCAGTCACCACTACACTACTGTTATAGCCTGTTATAGCCTGTTATAGCCTCTTCCTTCTCAGTCACCACTACACTACTGAGGTCAGTGTTATAGCCTGTTATAGACTGTTATAGCCTCTTCCTTCTCAGTCACCACTACACTACTGAGGTCAGTGTTATAGCCTGTTATAGAGTCTACACTACTGTGTTATAGCCTCTTCCTTCTCAGTCACCACTACACTACTGAGGTCAGTGTTATAGCCTGTTATAGCCTCTTCCACCTCAGTCACCACTAGAGGTCAGTGTTATAGCCTGTTATAGCCTCTTCCTTCTCAGTCACCACTACACTACTGAGGTCAGTGTTATAGCCTGTTATAGTGTTATAGACTGTTATAGCCTGTTATAGACTCTCTTCCTTTCCTCAGTCACCACTACACTACTGAGGTCAGTGTTATAGCCTGTTATAGACTGTAATAGCCTGTTATAGCCTGTTATAGCCTCTTCCTTCTCAGTCACCACTACACTACTGAGGTCAGTGTTATAGCCTGTTATAGACTGTTATAGCCTCTTCCTTCTCAGTCACCACTACACTACTGAGGTCAGTTTTATAGCCTGTTATAGCCTGTTACTGTTATAGACTCTTATAGACTCTTATAGACTGGTATAGCTCTTCCTTCTCAGTCACCACTAAACTACTGAGGTCAGTGTTATAGCCTGTTATAGACTGTTATAGCCTCTTCCTTCTCAGTCACCACTACACTACCGAGGTCAGTGTTATAGCCTGTTATAGACTGTTATAGCCTCTTCCTTCTCAGTCACCACTACACTACCGAGGTCAGTGTTATAGCCTGTTATAGACTGTTATAGCCTCTTCCTTCTCAGTCACCACTACACTACCGAGGTCAGTGTTATAGCCTGTTATAGACTGTTATAGCCTCTTCCTTCTCAGTCACCACTACACTACCGAGGTCAGTGTTATAGCCTGTTATAGACTGTTATAGCCTCTTCCTTCTCAGTCACCACTACACTACTGAGGTCAGAGTTATAGACTTTTATAGCCTGTTATAGCCTCTTCCACCTCAGTCACCACTTCGCTACCGAGGTCAGTGTTATAGCCTGTTATAGACTGTTATAGCCTCTTCCTTCTCAGTCACCACTACACTACTGAGGTCAGTGTTATAGCCTGTTATAGCCTCTTCCTTCTCAGTCACCACTACACTACTGAGGTCAGTGTTATAGCCTGTTATAGACATTTATGGCCTGTTATAGCCTCTTCCTTCTCAGTCACCACTACACTACTGAGGTCAGTGTTATAGCCTGTTATAGCCTGTTATAGCCTCTTCCTTCTCAGTCACCACTACACTACCGAGGTCAGTGTTATAGCCTGTTATAGCCTGTTATAGCCTCTTCCTTCTCAGTCACCACTACACTACTGAGGTCAGTGTTATAGCCTGTTATAGAGTGTTATAGCCTGTTATAGCCTCTTCCTTCTCAGTCACCACTACACTACTGAGGTCAGTGTTATAGCCTGTTATAGACTGTTATAGCCTCTTCCTTCTCAGTCACCACTACACTACTGAGGTCAGTTTTATAGCCTGTTATAGCCTGTTACTGTTATAGACTCTTATAGACTGGTATAGCCTCTTCCTTCTCAGTCACCACTAAACTACTGAGGTCAGTGTTATAGCCTGTTATAGACTGTTATAGCCTCTTCCTTCTCAGTCACCACTACACTACCGAGGTCAGTGTTATAGCCTGTTATAGACTGTTATAGCCTCTTCCTTCTCAGTCACCACTACACTACTGAGGTCAGTGTTATAGCCTGTTATAGACTGTTATAGCCTCTTCCTTCTCAGTCACCACTACACTACCGAGGTCAGTGTTATAGCCTGTTATAGACTGTTATAGCCTCTTCCTTCTCAGTCACCACTACACTACCGAGGTCAGTGTTATAGCCTGTTATAGACTGTTATAGCCTCTTCCTTCTCAGTCACCACTACACTACTGAGGTCAGAGTTATAGACTTTTATAGCCTGTTATAGCCTCTTCCACCTCAGTCACCACTTCGCTACCGAGGTCAGTGTTATAGCCTGTTATAGACTGTTATAGCCTCTTCCTTCTCAGTCACCACTACACTACTGAGGTCAGTGTTATAGCCTGTTATAGCCTCTTCCTTCTCAGTCACCACTACACTACTGAGGTCAGTGTTATAGCCTGTTATAGACATTTATGGCCTGTTATAGCCTCTTCCTTCTCAGTCACCACTACACTACTGAGGTCAGTGTTATAGCCTGTTATAGCCTGTTATAGCCTCTTCCTTCTCAGTCACCACTACACTACCGAGGTCAGTGTTATAGCCTGTTATAGCCTGTTATAGCCTCTTCCTTCTCAGTCACCACTACACTACTGAGGTCAGTGTTATAGCCTGTTATAGAGTGTTATAGACTGTTATAGCCTCTTCCTTCTCAGTCACCACTACACTACCGAGGTCAGTGTTATAGCCTGTTATAGACTGTTATAGCCTCTTCCACCTCAGTCACCACTACACTACTGAGGTCAGTGTTATAGACTGTTATAGACTGTTATAGCCTCTTCCTTCTCAGTCACCACTACACTACTGAGGTCAGTGTTATAGCCTGTTATAGACTGTTATAGCCTCTTCCTTCTCAATCACCACTACACTACTGAGGTCAGTGTTATAGCCTGTTATAGCCTCTTCCTTCTCAGTCACCAATACACTACTGAGGTCAGTGTTATAGCCTGTTATAGACTCTTATGGCCTGTTATAGCCTCTTCCTTCTCAGTCACCACTACACTACTGAGGTCAGTGTTATAGCCTGTTATAGCCTCTTCCACCTCAGTCACCACTACACTACTGAGGTCAGTGTTATAGCCTGTTATAGCCTCTTCCTTCTCAGTCACCACTACACTACTGAGGTCAGTTTTATAGCCTGTTATAGCCTGTTACTGTTATAGACTCTTATAGACTCTTATAGACTGGTATAGCCTCTTCCTTCTCAGTCACCACTAAACTACTGAGGTCAGTGTTATAGCCTGTTATAGACTGTTATAGCCTCTTCCTTCTCAGTCACCACTACACTACCGAGGTCAGTGTTATAGCCTGTTATAGACTGTTATAGCCTCTTCCTTCCTCAGTCACCACTACACTACCGAGGTCAGTGTTATAGCCTGTTATAGACTGTTATAGCCTCTTCCTTCTCAGTCACCACTACACTACCGAGGTCAGTGTTATAGCCTGTTATAGACTGTTATAGCCTCTTCCTTCTCAGTCACCACTACACTACCGAGGTCAGTGTTATAGCCTGTTATAGACTGTTATAGCCTCTTCCTTCTCAGTCACCACTACACTACTGAGGTCAGAGTTATAGACTTTTATAGCCTGTTATAGCCTCTTCCACCTCAGTCACCACTACACTACTGAGGTCAGTGTTATAGCCTGTTATAGACTGTTATAGCCTCTTCCTTCTCAGTCACCACTACACTACTGAGGTCAGTGTTATAGCCTGTTATAGCCTCTCCCTTCTCAGTCACCACTACACTACTGAGGTCAGTGTTATAGCCTGTTATAGACATTTATGGCCTGTTATAGCCTCTTCCTTCTCAGTCACCACTACACTACTGAGGTCAGTGTTATAGCCTGTTATAGCCTGTTATAGCCTCTTCCTTCAGTCACCACTACACTACCGAGGTCAGTGTTATAGCCTGTTATAGCCTGTTATAGCCTCTTCCTTCTCAGTCACCACTACACTACTGAGGTCAGTGTTATAGCCTGTTATAGAGTGTTATAGACTGTTATAGCCTCTTCCTTCTCAGTCACCACTACACTACCGAGGTCAGTGTTATAGCCTGTTATAGACTGTTATAGCCTCTTCCACCTCAGTCACCACTACACTACTGAGGTCAGTGTTATAGACTGTTATAGACTGTTATAGCCTCTTCCTTCTCAGTCACCACTACACTACTGAGGTCAGTGTTATAGCCTGTTATAGACTGTTATAGCCTCTTCCTTCTCAATCACCACTACACTACTGAGGTCAGTGTTATAGCCTGTTATAGCCTCTTCCTTCTCAGTCACCAATACACTACTGAGGTCAGTGTTATAGCCTGTTATAGACTCTTATGGCCTGTTATAGCCTCTTCCTTCTCAGTCACCACTACACTACTGAGGTCAGTGTTATAGCCTGTTATAGCCTCTTCCACCTCAGTCACCACTACACTACTGAGGTCAGTGTTATAGCCTGTTATAGCCTCTTCCTTCTCAGTCACCACTACACTACTGAGGTCAGTGTTATAGCCTGTTATAGAGTGTTATAGACTGTTATAGCCTCTTCCTTCTCAGTCACCACTACACTACCGAGGTCAGTGTTATAGCCTGTTATAGACTGTTATAGCCTCTTCCTTCTCAGTCACCACTACACTACTGAGGTCAGTGTTATAGCCTGTTATAGCCTCTTCCTTCTCAGTCACCACTACACTACTGAGGTCAGTGTTATAGCCTGTTATAGACATTTATGGCCTGTTATAGCCTCTTCCTTCTCAGTCACCACTACACTACTGAGGTCAGTGTTATAGCCTGTTATAGCCTGTTATAGCCTCTTCCTTCTCAGTCACCACTACACTACCGAGGTCAGTGTTATAGCCTGTTATAGCCTGTTATAGCCTCTTCCTTCTCAGTCACCACTACACTACTGAGGTCAGTGTTATAGCCTGTTATAGAGTGTTATAGACTGTTATAGCCTCTTCCTTCTCAGTCACCACTACACTACCGAGGTCAGTGTTATAGCCTGTTATAGACTATTATAGCCTCTTCCACCTCAGTCACCACTACACTACTGAGGTCATTGTTATAGACAGTTATAGACTGTTATAGCCTCTTCCTTCTCAGTCACCACTACACTACTGAGGTCAGTGTTATAGCCTGTTATAGACTGTTATAGCCTCTTCCTTCTCAATCACCACTACACTACTGAGGTCAGTGTTATAGCCACCTCTTCCTTCTCAGTCACCAATACACTACTGAGGTCAGTGTTATAGCCTGTTATAGACTCTTATGGCCTGTTATAGCCTCTTCCTTCTCAGTCACCACTACACTACTGAGGTCAGTGTTATAGCCTGTTATAGCCTCTTCCTTCTCAGTCACCACTACACTACTGAGGTCAGTGTTATAGCCTGTTATAGAGTGTTATAGACTGTTATAGCCTCTTCCTTCTCAGTCACCACTACACTACCGAGGTCAGAGTTATAGCCTGTTATAGCCTGTTATAGCCTCTTCCTTCTCAGTCACCACTACACTACCGAGGTCAGTGTTATAGACTGTTATAGACTGTTATAGCCTCTTCCTTCTCAGTCACCACTACACTACTGAGGTCAGTGTTATAGACTCTTATGGACTGTTATAGCCTCTTCCTTCTCAGTCACCACTACACTACCGAGGTCAGTGTTATAGACTGTTATAGCCTCTTCCTTCTCAGTCACCACTACACTACTGAGGTCAGTGTTATAGCCTGTTATAGCCTGTTATAGCCTCTTCCTTCTCAGTCACCACTACACCGCCGAGGTCAGTGTTATAGCCTGTTATAGCCTCTTCCTTCTCAGTCACCACTACACTTCCGAGGTCAGTGTTATAGCCTGTTATAGCCTGTTATAGCCTGTTATAGACTCTTATGGACTGTTATAGCCTCTTCCTTCTCAGTCACCACTACACTACTGAGGTCAGTGTTATAGCCTGTTATAGCCTCTTCCTTCTCAGTCACCACTACACTACTGAGGTCAGTGTTATAGCCTGTTATAGAGTGTTATAGCCTCTTCCACCTCAGTCACCACTACACTACTGAGGTCAGAGTTATAGACTGTTATAGACTGTTATAGCCTCTTCCTTCTCAGTCACCACTACACTACCGAGGTCAGTGTTATAGCCTGTTATAGCCTGTTATAGCCTCTTCCACCTCAGTCACCACTACACTACCGAGGTCAGTGTTATAGCCTGTTATAGACTGTTATAGCCTCTTCCACCTCAGTCACCACTACACTACCGAGGTCAGTGTTATAGCCTGTTATAGACTGTTATAGCCTCTTCCTTCTCAGTCACCGCTACACTACCGAGGTCAGAGTTATAGACTGTTATAGCCTCTTCCTTCTCAGTCACCACTACACTACCGAGGTCAGTGTTATAGACTGTTATAGACTGTTATAGCCTCTTCCTTCTCAGTCACCACTACACTACTGAGGTCAGTGTTATAGACTCTTATGGACTGTTATAGCCTCTTCCTTCTCAGTCACCACTATACTACCGAGGTCAATGTTATAGACTGTTATAGCCTGTTATAGCCTCTTCCTTCTCAGTCACCACTACACTACTGAGGTCAGTGTTATAGCCTGTTATAGCCTGTTATAGACTCTTATGGACTGTTATAGCCTCTTCCTTCTCAGTCACCACTACACTACCGAGGTCAGTGTTATAGCCTGTTATAGCCTGTTATAGCCTCTTCCACCTCAGTCACCACTACACTACTGAGGTCAGTGTTATAGCCTGTTATAGACTGTTATAGCCTCTTCCACCTCAGTCACGACTACACTACCGAGGACAGTGTTATAGCCTGTTATAGCCTGTTATAGCCTCTTCCTTCTCAGTCACCACTACACTACTGAGGTCAGTGTTATAGCCTGTTATAGACTGTTATAGCCTCTTCCTTCTCAGTCACCACTACACTACCGAGGTCAGTGTTATAGCCTGTTATAGACTGTTATAGCCTCTTCCTTCTCAGTCACCACTACACTACTGAGGTCATTGTTATAGCCTGTTATAGACTGTTATAGCCTCTTCCTTCTCAGTCACCACTACACTACTGAGGTCAGTGTTAGTTATAGACTTTTATAGCCTGTTATAGCCTCTTCCTTCTCAGTCACCACTACACTACTGAGGTCAGTGTTATAGCCTGTTATAGACTCTTATGGCCTGTTATAGCCCCTTCCTTCTCAGTCACCACTACACTACTGAGGTCAGAGTTATAGACTGTTATAGCCTCTTCCACCTCAGTCACCACTACACTACTGAGGTCAGTGTTATAGCCTGTTATAGCCTCTTCCTTCTCAGTCACCACTACACTACTGAGGTCAGTGTTATAGCCTGTTATAGAGTGTTATAGACTGTTATAGCCTCTTCCTTCTCAGTCACCACTACACTACCGAGGTCAGTGTTATAGCCTGTTATAGACTGTTATAGCCTCTTCCACCTCAGTCACCACTACACTACCGAGGTCAGTGTTATAGCCTGTTATAGACTGTTATAGCCTCTTCCTTCTCAGTCACCGCTACACTACCGAGGTCAGAGTTATAGACTGTTATAGCCTCTTCCTTCTCAGTCACCACTACACTACCGAGGTCAGTGTTATAGACTGTTATAGACTGTTATAGCCTCTTCCTTCTCAGTCACCACTACACTACTGAGGTCAGTGTTATAGACTCTTATGGACTGTTATAGCCTCTTCCTTCTCAGTCACCACTATACTACCGAGGTCAATGTTATAGACTGTTATAGCCTGTTATAGCCTCTTCCTTCTCAGTCACCACTACACTACTGAGGTCAGTGTTATAGCCTTTATAGCCTGTTATAGACTCTTATGGACTGTTATAGCCTCTTCCTTCTCAGTCACCACTACACTACCGAGGTCAGTGTTATAGCCTGTTATAGCCTGTTATAGCCTCTTCCACCTCAGTCACCACTACACTACCGAGGTCAGTGTTATAGCCTGTTATAGACTGTTATAGCCTCTTCCACCTCAGTCACCACTTACCGAGGACAGTGTTATAGCCTGTTATAGCCTGTTATAGCCTCTTCCTTCTCAGTCACCACTACACTACTGAGGTCAGTGTTATAGCCTGTTATAGACTGTTATAGCCTCTTCCTTCTCAGTCACCACTACACTACCGAGGTCAGTGTTATAGCCTGTTATAGACTGTTATAGCCTCTTCCACCTCAGTCACCACTACACTACTGAGGTCAGAGTTATAGACTGTTATAGACTGTTATAGCCTCTTCCTTCTCAGTCACC
Source organism: Oncorhynchus nerka (assembly GCF_034236695.1). Taxonomy (NCBI): domain Eukaryota; kingdom Metazoa; phylum Chordata; class Actinopteri; order Salmoniformes; family Salmonidae; genus Oncorhynchus; species Oncorhynchus nerka. Next base: position 1,944,689 of record NC_088412.1, read on the forward strand.
ACTACACTACCGAGGTCAGTGTTATAGCCTGTTATAGCCTGTTATAGCCTCTTCCACCTCAGTCACCACTACACTACCGAGGTCAGTGTTATAGCCTGTTATAGACTGTTATAGCCTCTTCCACCTCAGTCACCACTACACTACCGAGGTCAGTGTTATAGCCTGTTATAGACTGTTATAGCCTCTTCCTTCTCAGTCACCGCTACACTACCGAGGTCAGAGTTATAGACTGTTATAGCCTCTTCCTTCTCAGTCACCACTACACTACCGAGGTCAGTGTTATAGACTGTTATAGACTGTTATAGCCTCTTCCTTCTCAGTCACCACTACACTACTGAGGTCAGTGTTATAGACTCTTATGGACTGTTATAGCCTCTTCCTTCTCAGTCACCACTATACTACCGAGGTCAATGTTATAGACTGTTATAGCCTGTTATAGCCTCTTCCTTCTCAGTCACCACTACACTACTGAGGTCAGTGTTATAGCCTGTTATAGCCTGTTATAGACTCTTATGGACTGTTATAGCCTCTTCCTTCTCAGTCACCACTACACTACCGAGGTCAGTGTTATAGCCTGTTATAGCCTGTTATAGCCTCTTCCACCTCAGTCACCACTACACTACCGAGGTCAGTGTTATAGCCTGTTATAGACTGTTATAGCCTCTTCCACCTCAGTCACGACTACACTACCGAGGACAGTGTTATAGCCTGTTATAGCCTGTTATAGCCTCTTCCTTCTCAGTCACCACTACACTACTGAGGTCAGTGTTATAGCCTGTTATAGACTGTTATAGCCTCTTCCTTCTCAGTCACCACTACACTACCGAGGTCAGTGTTATAGCCTGTTATAGACTGTTATAGCCTCTTCCTTCTCAGTCACCACTACACTACTGAGGTCATTGTTATAGCCTGTTATAGACTGTTATAGCCTCTTCCTTCTCAGTCACCACTACACTACTGAGGTCAGAGTTATAGACTTTTATAGCCTGTTATAGCCTCTTCCTTCTCAGTCACCACTACACTACTGAGGTCAGTGTTATAGCCTGTTATAGACTCTTATGGCCTGTTATAGCCCCTTCCTTCTCAGTCACCACTACACTACTGAGGTCAGAGTTATAGACTGTTATAGCCTCTTCCACCTCAGTCACCACTACACTACTGAGGTCAGTGTTATAGCCTGTTATAGCCTCTTCCTTCTCAGTCACCACTACACTACTGAGGTCAGTGTTATAGCCTGTTATAGAGTGTTATAGACTGTTATAGCCTCTTCCTTCTCAGTCACCACTACACTACCGAGGTCAGTGTTATAGCCTGTTATAGACTGTTATAGCCTCTTCCACCTCAGTCACCACTACACTACTGAGGTCAGTGTTATAGACTGTTATAGACTGTTATAGCCTCTTCCTTCTCAGTCAGCACTACACTACTGAGGTCAGTGTTATAGCCTGTTATAGACTGTTATAGCCTCTTCCTTCTCACTCACCACTACACTACCGAGGTCAGTGTTATAGCCTGTTATAGCCTGTTATAGACTGTTATAGCCTCTTCCTTCTCAGTCACCACTACACTACCGAGGTCAGTGTTATAGCCTGTTATAGCCTGTTATAGCCTCTTCCTTCTCAGTCACCACTACACTACCGAGGTCAGAGTTATAGCCTGTTATAGCCTGTTATAGCCTCTTCCTTCTCAGTCACCACTACACTACTGAGGTCAGTGTTATAGACTCTTATGGACTGTTATAGCCTCTTCCTTCTCAGTCACCACTACACTACCGAGGTCAGTGTTATAGCCTGTTATAAACTGTTATAGCCTCTTCCTTCTCAGTCACCACTACACTACTGAGGTCAGTGTTATAGACTCTTATGGACTGTTATAGCCTCTTCCTTCTCAGTCACGACTACACTACCGAGGTCAGTGTTATAGCCTGTTATAGCCTGTTATAGCCTCTTCCTTCTCAGTCACCACTACACTACTGAGGTCAGTGTTATAGCCTGTTATAGACTCTTATGGCCTGTTATAGCCTCTTCCTTCTCAGTCACCACTACACTACCGAGGTCAGTGTTATAGCCTGTTATAGCCTGTTATAGCCTGTTATAGACTCTTATGGACTGTTATAGCCTCTTCCTTCTCAGTCACCACTACACTACTGAGGTCAGTGTTATAGCCTGTTATAGCTGTCACCACTACACTACTGAGGTCAGTGTTATAGCCTGTTATAGAGTGTTATAGCCTCTTCCACCTCAGTCACCACTACACTACTGAGGTCAGAGTTATAGACTGTTATAGACTGTTATAGCCTCTTCCTTCTCAGTCACCACTACACTACTGAGGTCAGTGTTATAGCCTGTTATAGACTGTTATAGCCTCTTCCACCTCAGTCACCACTACACTACCGAGGTCAGTTTTATAGCCTGTTATAGACTGTTATAGCCTCTTCCTTCTCAGTCACCACTACACTACCGAGGTCAGAGTTATAGCCTGTTATAGCCTGTTATAGCCTCTTCCTTCTCAGTCACCACTACACTACTGAGGTCAGTGTTATAGCCTGTTATAGACTGTTATAGCCTCTTCCTTCTCAGTCACCACTACACTACTGAGGTCAGTGTTATAGCCTGTTATAGCCTGTTATAGCCTCTTCCTTCTCAGTCACCACTACACTACCGAGGTCAGTGTTATAGACTGTTATAGACTGTTATAGCCTCTTCCTTCTCAGTCACCACTACACTACCGAGGTCAGTGTTATAGACTGTTATAGCCTGTTATAGCCTCTTCCTTCTCAGTCACCACTACACTACCGAGGTCAGTGTTACAGCCTGTTATAGCCTGTTATAGCCTCGTCCTTCTCAGTCACCACTACACCACCGAGGTCAGTGTTATAGCCTGTTATAGCCTCTTCCTTCTCAGTCACCACTACACTACCGAGGTCAGTGTTACAGCCTGTTATAGCCTGTTATAGCCTCTTCCTTCTCAGTCACCACTACACTACCGAGGTCAGTGTTATAGCCTGTTATAGACTGTTATAGCCTCTTCCTTCTCAGTCACCACTACACTACTGAGGTCAGTGTTATAGCCTGTTATAGCCTGTTATAGCCTCTTCCACCTCAGTCACCACTACACTACCAAGGTCAGTGTTATAGCCTGTTATAGACTGTTATAGCCTCTTCCACCTCAGTCACCACTACACTACCGAGGTCAGTGTTATAGCCTGTTATAGACTGTTATAGCCTCTTCCTTCTCAGTCACCACTACACTACCGAGGTCAGAGTTATAGCCTGTTATAGCCTGTTATAGCCTCTTCCTTCTCAGTCACCACTACACTACTGAGGTCAGTGTTATAGCCTGTTATAGACTGTTATAGCCTCTTCCTTCTCAGTCACCACTACACTACTGAGGTCAGTGTTATAGCCTGTTATAGCCTGTTATAGCCTCTTCCTTCTCAGTCACCACTACACTACCGAGGTCAGTGTTATAGACTGTTATAGACTGTTATAGCCTCTTCCTTCTCAGTCACCACTACACTACCGAGGTCAGTGTTATAGCCTGTTATAGACTGTTATAGCCTCTTCCACCTCAGTCACCACTACACTACTGAGGTCAGTGTTATAGACTGTTATAGACTGTTATAGCCTCTTCCTTCTCAGTCAGCACTACACTACTGAGGTCAGTGTTATAGCCTGTTATAGACTGTTATAGCCTCTTCCTTCTCAGTCACCACTACACTACCGAGGTCAGTGTTATAGCCTGTTATAGCCTGTTATAGACTGTTATAGCCTCTTCCTTCTCAGTCACCACTACACTACCGAGGTCAGTGTTATAGCCTGTTATAGCCTGTTATAGCCTCTTCCTTCTCAGTCACCACTACACTACCGAGGTCAGTGTTATAGCCTGTTATAGCCTGTTATAGCCTGTTATAGCCTCTTCCTTCTCAGTCACCACTACACTACCGAGGTCAGTGTTATAGACTGTTATAGACTGTAATAGCCTGTTATAGACTGTTATAGCCTCTTCCACCTCAGTCACCACTACACTACCGAGGTCAGTGTTATAGCCTGTTATAGCCTCTTCCACCTCAGTCACCACTACACTACGGAGGTCAGTGTTATAGCCTGTTATAGACTGTTATAGCCTCTTCCTTCTCAGTCACCACTACACTACCGAGGTCAGTGTTATAGCCTGTTATAGACTGTTATAGCCTCTTCCTTCTCAGTCACCACTACACTACCGAGGTCAGAGTTATAGCCTGTTATAGCCTGTTATAGCCTCTTCCTTCTCAGTCACCACTACACTACTGAGGTCAGTGTTATAGCCTGTTATAGACTGTTATAGCCTCTTCCTTCTCAGTCACCACTACACTACTGAGGTCAGTGTTATAGCCTGTTATAGCCTGTTATAGCCTCTTCCTTCTCAGTCACCACTACACTACCGAGGTCAGTGTTGTAGACTGTTATAGACTGTTATAGCCTCTTCCTTCTCAGTCACCACTACACTACCGAGGTCAGTGTTATAGACTGTTATAGCCTGTTATAGCCTCTTCCTTCTCAGTCACCACTACACTACCGAGGTCAGTGTTACAGCCTGTTATAGCCTGTTATAGCCTCGTCCTTCTCAGTCACCACTACACCACCGAGGTCAGTGTTATAGACTGTTATAGCCTCTTCCTTCTCAGTCACCACTACACTACCGAGGTTAGTGTTATAGACTGTTATAGCCTGTTATAGCCTCTTCCTTCTCAGTCACCACTACACTACCGAGGTCAGTGTTACAGCCTGTTATAGCCTGTTATAGCCTCTTCCTTCTCAGTCACCACTACACTACCGAGGTCAGTGTTATAGACTGTTATAGACTGTTATAGCCTCTTCCTTCTCAGTCACCACTACACTACTGAGGTCAGTGTTATAGCCTGTTATAGCCTGTTATAGCCTCTTCCACCTCAGTCACCACTACACTACCAAGGTCAGTGTTATAGCCTGTTATAGACTGTTATAGCCTCTTCCACCTCAGTCACCACTACACTACCGAGGTCAGTGTTATAGCCTGTTATAGACTGTTATAGCCTCTTCCTTCTCAGTCACCACTACACTACCGAGGTCAGAGTTATAGCCTGTTATAGCCTGTTATAGCCTCTTCCTTCTCAGTCACCACTACACTACTGAGGTCAGTGTTATAGCCTGTTATAGACTGTTATAGCCTCTTCCTTCTCAGTCACCACTACACTACTGAGGTCAGTGTTATAGCCTGTTATAGCCTGTTATAGCCTCTTCCTTCTCAGTCACCACTACACTACCGAGGTCAGTGTTATAGACTGTTATAGACTGTTATAGCCTCTTCCTTCTCAGTCACCACTACACTACCGAGGTCAGTGTTATAGCCTGTTATAGACTGTTATAGCCTCTTCCACCTCAGTGACCACTACACTACTGAGGTCAGTGTTATAGACTGTTATAGACTGTTATAGACTGTTATAGCCTCTTCCTTCTCAGTCACCACTACACTACCGAGGTCAGTGTTATAGCCTGTTATAGCCTGTTATAGCCTCTTCCTTCTCAGTCACCACTACACTACCGAGGTCAGAGTTATAGCCTGTTATAGCCTGTTATAGCCTCTTCCTTCTCAGTCACCACTACACTACCGAGGTCAGTGTTATAGCCTGTTATTGACTGTTATAGCCTCTTCCTTCTCAGTCACCACTACACTACAGAGGTCAGTGTTATAGACTGTTATAGACTGTAATAGCCTGTTATAGACTGTTATAGCCTCTTCCACCTCAGTCACCACTACACTACCGAGGTCAGTGTTATAGCCTGTTATAGCCTCTTCCACCTCAGTCACCACTACACTACCGAGGTCAGTGTTATAGCCTGTTATAGACTGTTATAGCCTCTTCCTTCTCAGTCACCACTACACTACCGAGGTCAGTGTTATAGCCTGTTATAACCTCTTCCTTCTCAGTCACCACTACACTACCGAGGTCAGTGTTATAGCCTGTTATAACCTCTTCCTTCTCAGTCACCACTACACTACCGAGGTCAGTGTTATAGCCTGTTATAACCTCTTCCTTCTCAGTCACCACTACACTACTGAGGTCAGTGTTATAGCCTGTTATAGACTGTTATAACCTCTTCCTTCTCAGTCACCACTACACTACCGAGGTCAGTGTTATAGCCTGTTATAACCTCTTCCTTCTCAGTCACCACTACACTACCGAGGTCAGTGTTATAGCCTGTTATAACCTCTTCCTTCTCAGTCACCACTACACTACCGAGGTCAGTAGTTGCAGTCAATCAACTGGTCAGTTAGTCAACCGTATCCGGGTCTCTTACGTCTCTAGGTGTTGATGTCTAGCTGCTGTCGCTGTAAGACATGTGACTGTCTGGTGTATGATGAAGAGATCATGGCAGGATGGACGGCTGATGACTCCAACCTCAACACCACCTGTCCCTTCTGTGGCTCTTCCTTCCTGCCCTTCCTCACTGTACACATCAGGGACCTGAGACACAGGTGATAACACACTACGACACACACACTACGACACACCCACACACACTACGACACACCCACACACACACTACGACACACCCACACACACAGGTCAGGGCAGGTAGGCTCAGGGTCAGGGCAGGTAGGCTCAGGTTCAGGGCAGGTAGGCTCAGGGTCAGGGCAGGTAGGTTCAGGGTCAGGGCAGGTAGGCTCAGGGTCAGGGCAGGTAGGCTCAGGTTCAGGGCAGGTAGGCTCAGGTTCAGGGCATGTAGGTTCAGGGTCAGGGAAGGTAGGCTCAGGGTCAGGGCAGGTAGGCTCAGGGTCAGGGCAGGTAGGCTCAGGGTCAGGGAAGGTAGGTTCAGGGTCAGGGAAGGTAGGCTCAGGTTCAGGGCAGGTAGGTTCAGGGTCAGGGCAGGTAGGCTCAGGGTCAGGGCAGGTAGGCTCAGGGTCAGGGAAGGTAGGCTCAGGGTCAGGGCAGGTAGGTTCAGGGTCAGGGCAGGTAGGCTCAGGGTCAGGGCAGGTAGGCTCAGGGTCAGGGCAGGTAGGCTCAGGGTCAGGGCAGGTAGGCTCAGGGTCAGGGAAGGTAGGCTCAGGGTCAGGGCAGGTAGAATGGTCAAAAACTGGGAAAACTAGAAAACCGGGACGAGAGAAAGACAGGGGCACGGGAAAAAAGCTGGTAGGCTTGACGAAACAAAACGAACTGGCAACAGACAAACAGAGAACACAGGTATAAATACCCAGGGGATAATGGGGACGATGAGTGACACCTGGAGGGGGTGGAGACAAGCACAAAGACGGGTTAAAGATCAGGGCGTGACAAAAAAGTATTTTAACTTAAGTACTTTCCACCACTGGTACACACAACTCCCGTACATGTTTGTCTCTTTAGGACCAGTGACGAGGGTCACCAACCTTTAGGAGAGGACACGGCTGCTTCAGTCAACCCTGAGACTGCAGCTGGAGCACTGACACCCCAGTCAACCACAGCTCCAGCAACGGAGGAACAGGACACCGAGGGTGTAGCTGGGTGTCCACAGGACCCTGTCCCAGGCACAACTTCAGATCCAACCTCAGCCCCATCTCCAACCTCAGCCCCATCTCCAACCTCAGCCCCATCTCCAACCTCAGCCCCATCTCCAACCTCTCCCCCATCCCCTGCCTCAACTACAACTCGTAGTTCCCCAGTGAGTAGTTCTCCAACCCCAACCCCATCCCCATCTCCCCCAGCCCCGGTGACAGTTCCCTACCTGAGTCCCTTGGTTCTGTGGAAAGAGCTAGAGTCTCTGCTGGGTAATGAGGGGGACCAGGTGATCAGTTCTCCCAGCATCGTGGACCAGCACCCTATCGTATTCTGGAACCTGGTGTGGTGCTACCGCAGACTGGAACTCCCCTCTCATCTGCCCGGTCTCATACTGACCTCACAGCACTGCAGCCAGGGACACGTACCGCAGGTAGGTACACTACAATGAACGTACCCGTACGTTACACTACAATGAACGTACCCGTACATTACACTACAATGAACGTACCCGTACGTTACACTATAATGAACGTACCCGTACGTTACACTACAATGAACGTACCCATAAATTACACTACTCTGAATGTACCCATAAATTACACTACACTGAATGTACCTGTACGTTACACTACAATGAACGTACCCGTACATTACACTACACTGAACGTACCCGTACATTACACTACACTGAATGTACCCATAAATTACACTACACTGAATGTACCCATAAATTACACTACACTGAATGTACCCGTATGTTACACTACTCTGAACGTAACCGAACATTACACTACACTGAACATGAAAGTACGTTATTTATACATTGTCCCTTTAAACAGGACACCTAGGGCGTTTGTTGTTGTTCCTAGGGCGTTTGTTGTTGTTCCTAGGGCGTTTGTTGTTGTTCCTAGGGCATTTGTTGTTGGACCTAGGGCGTTTGTTGTTGGACCTAGGGCGTTTGTTGTTGTTCCTAGGGCGTTTGTTGTTGTTCCTAGGGCGTTTGTTGTTGTTCCTAGGGCGTTTGTTGTTGGACCTAGGGCGTTTGTTGTTGGACCTAGGGCGTTTGTTGTTGGACCTAGGGCGTTTGTTGTTGTTCCTAGGGCGTTTGTTGTTGTTCCTAGGGCGTTTGTTGTTGTTCCTAGGGCGTTTGTTGTTGGACCTAGGGCGTTTGTTGTTGGACCTAGGGCGTTTGTTGTTGTTCCTAGGGCGTTTGTTGTTGTTCCTAGGGCGTTTGTTGTTGGACCTAGGGCGTTTGTTGTTGGACCTAGGGCGTTTGTTGTTGGACCTAGGGCGTTTGTTGTTGTTCCTAGGGCATTTGTTGTTGGACCTAGGGCGTTTGTTGTTGGACCTAGGGCATTTGTTGTTGTTCCTAGGGCGTTTGTTGTTGGACCTAGGGCGTTTGTTGTTGTTCCTAGGGCGTTTGTTGTTGTTCCTAGGGCGTTTGTTGTGGGACCTAGGGCATTTGTTGTTCCTAGGGCGTTTGTTGTTGTTCCTAGGGCGTTTGTTGTTGTTCCTAGGGCGTTTGTTGTTGGACCTAGGGCGTTTGTTGTTGTTCCTAGTTGTTGTTCCTAGGGCGTTTGTTGTTGTTCCTAGGGCGTTTGTTGTTGGACCTAGGGCGTTTGTTGTTGTTCCTAGTTGTTGTTCCTAGGGCGTTTGTTGTTCCTAGGGCGTTTGTTGTTGTTCCTAGGGCGTTTGTTGTTGTTTCTAGGGCGTTTGTTGTTGTTCCTAGGGCGTTTGTTGTTCCTAGGGCGTTTGTTGTTGTTCCTAGGGCGTTTGTTGTTGTTCCTAGGGCGTTTGTTGTTCCTAGGGCATTTGTTGTTGTTCCTAGGACGTTTGTTGTTGTTCCTAGGGCGTTTGTTGTTGTTCCTAGGGCGTTTGTTGTTGGACCTAGGGCGTTTGTTGTTGTTCCTATGGCGTTTGTTGTTGTTCCTAGGGCGTTTGTTGTTGTTCCTAGGGAGTTTGTTGTTGTTCCTAGGGCGTTTGTTGTTGTTCCTAGGGCGTTTGTTGTTGTTCCTAGGGCGTTTGTTGTTGTTCCTAGGGCGTTTGTTGTTGTTCCTAGGGCGTTTGTTGTTGTTCCTAGGGCGTTTGTTGTTGGACCTAGGGCGTTTGTTGTTGGACCTAGGGCGTTTGTTGTTGTTCCTAGGGCGTTTGTTGTTGTTCCTAGGGCGTTTGTTGTTGGACCTAGGGCGTTTGTTGTTGGACCTAGGGCGTTTGTTGTTGGACCTAGGGCGTTTGTTGTTGTTCCTAGGGCGTTTGTTGTTGGACCTAGGGCGTTTGTTGTTGTTCCTAGGGCGTTTGTTGTTGGACCTAGGGCGTTTGTTGTTGGACCTAGGGCGTTTGTTGTTGTTCCTAGGGCGTTTGTTGTTGTTCCTAGGGCGTTTGTTGTTGGACCTAGGGCGTTTTGTTGTTGTTGTTGTTCCTAGGGCGTTTGTTGTTGTTCCTAGGGCGTTTGTTGTTGGACCTAGGGCGTTTGTTGTTCCTAGTTGTTGTTCTAGGCGTTTGTTGTTCCTAGGGCGTTTGTTGTTGTTCTAGGGCGTTTGTTGTTGTTCCTAGGGCGTTTGTTGTTGTTCCTAGGGCGTTTGGTTCCTAGGGCGTTTGTTGTTGTTCCTAGGGCGTTTGTTGTTGTTCCTAGGGCGTTTGTTGTTCCTAGGGCGTTTGTTGTTCCTAGGGCGTTTGTTGTTGTTCCTAGGGAGTTTGTTGTTGTTCCTAGGGCGTTTGTTGTTGTTCCTAGGGCGTTTGTTGTTGTTCCTAGGGCGTTTGTTGTTGTTCCTAGGCGTTTTTGTTGTTCCTAGGGCGTTTGTTGTTGTTCCTAGGGCGTTTGTTGTTGTTCCTAGGGCGTTTGTTGTTGTTCCTAGGGCGTTTGTTGTTGTTCCTAGGGCGTTTGTTGTTGTTCCTAGGGCGTTTGTTGTTGTTCCTAGGGCGTTTGTTGTTGTTCCTAGGGCGTTTGTTGTTGTTCCTAGGGCGTTTGTTGTTGTTCCTAGGGCGTTTGTTGTTGTTCCTAGGGCGTTTGTTGTTGGACCTTTGTTGTTCCTAGGGCGTTTGTTGTTCCTAGGGCGTTTGTTGTTGTTCCTAGGGCGTTTGTTGTTGTTCCTAGGGCGTTTGTTCCTAGTTGTTCCTAGGGCGTTTGTTGTTGTTCCTAGGCGTTTGTTGTTGTTCCTAGGGCGTTTGTTGTTGTTGTTCCTAGGGCGTTTGTTGTTGTTCCTAGGGCGTTTGTTGTTGTTCCTAGGGCGTTTGTTGTTGTTCCTAGGGCGTTTGTTGTTGTTCCTAGGTTGTTCCTAGGGCGTTTGTTGTTGTTCCTAGGGCGTTTGTTGTTCCTAGGGCATTTGTTGTTGTTCCTAGGGCGTTTGTTGTTGTTCCTAGGGCGTTTGTTGTTGTTCCTAGGGCGTTTGTTGTGTTCCTAGGGCGTTTGTTGTTGTTCCTAGGCGTTTGTTGTTGTTCCTAGGGCGTTTGTTGTTGTTCCTAGGGCGTTTGTTGTTGTTCCTAGGGCGTTTGTTGTTGTTCCTAGGGCGTTTGTTGTTGTTCCTAGGGCGTTTGTTGTTGTTCCTAGGGCGTTTGTTGTTGTTCCTAGGGAGTTTGTTGTTGGACCTAGGGCGTTTGTTGTTGGACCTAGGGCGTTTGTTGTTGTTCCTAGGGCGTTTGTTGTTGTTCCTAGGGCGTTTGTTGTGGGACCTAGGGCATTTGTTGTTCCTAGGGCGTTTGTTGTTGTTCCTAGGGCGTTTGTTGTTGGACCTAGGGCGTTTGTTGTTGTTCCTAGTTGTTGTTCCTAGGGCGTTTGTTGTTGTTCCTAGGGCGTTTGTTGTTGGACCTAGGGCGTTTGTTGTTCCTAGTTGTTGTTCCTAGGGCGTTTGTTGTTCCTAGGGCGTTTGTTGTTGTTCCTAGGGCGTTTGTTGTTGTTCCTAGGGCGTTTGTTGTTGTTCCTAGGGCGTTTGTTGTTCCTAGGGCATTTGTTGTTGTTCCTAGGGCGTTTGTTGTTGTTCCTAGGGCGTTTGTTGTTGTTCCTAGGGCGTTGTTGTTCCTAGGGCGTTTGTTGTTGTTCCTAGGGCGTTTGTTGTTGTTCCTAGGGCGTTTGTTGTTGTTCCTAGGGCGTTTGTTGTTGTTCCTAGGGCGTTTGTTGTTGTTCCTAGGGCGTTTGTTGTTGTTCCTAGGGCGTTTGTTGTTGTTCCTAGGGCGTTTGTTGTTGTTCCTAGGGCGTTTGTTGTTGTTCCTAGGGCGTTTGTTGTTGTTCCTAGGGCGTTTGTTGTTGGACCTAGGGCGTTTGTTGTTGGACCTAGGGCGTTTGTTGTTGTTCCTAGGGCGTTTGTTGTTGTTCCTAGGGCGTTTGTTGTTCCTGGGCATTTGTTGTTCCTAGGGCGTTTGTTGTTGTTCCTAGGGCGTTTGTTGTTGGACCTAGGGCGTTTGTTGTTGTTCCTAGTTGTTGTTCCTAGGGCGTTTGTTGTTGTTCCTAGGGCGTTTGTTGTTGGACCTAGGGCGTTTGTTGTTGTTCCTAGTTGTTGTTCCTAGGGCGTTTGTTGTTGTTCCTAGGGCGTTTGTTGTTGTTCCTAGGGCGTTTGTTGTTGTTCCTAGGGCGTTTGTTGTTGTTCCTAGGGCGTTTGTTGTTGTTCCTAGGGCGTTTGTTGTTGTTCCTAGGGCGTTTGTTGTTGTTCCTAGGGCGTTTGTTGTTGTTCCTAGGGCGTTTGTTGTTGTTCCTAGGGCGTTTGTTGTTGTTCCTAGGGCGTTTGTTGTTGTTCCTAGGCGTTTGTTGTTGGACCTAGGGCGTTTGTTGTTGGACCTAGGGCGTTTGTTGTTGTTCCTAGGGCGTTTGTTGTTGGACCTAGGGCGTTTGTTGTTGGACCTAGGCGTTTGTTGTTGTTCCTAGGGCGTTTGTTGTTGTTCCTAGGGCGTTTGTTGTTGTTCCTAGGGCATTTGTTGTTGTTCCTAGGGCGTTTGTTGTTGGACCTAGGGCGTTTGTTGTTGTTCCTAGGTGTTCCTAGGGCGTTTGTTGTTGTTCCTAGGGCGTTTGTTGTTGTTCCTAGGGCGTTTGTTGTTGTTCCTAGGGCGTTTGTTGTTGTTCCTAGGGCGTTTGTTGTTGTTCCTAGGGCGTTTGTTGTTGTTCCTAGGGCGTTTGTTGTTGTTCCTAGGGCGTTTGTTGTTGGACCTAGGGCGTTTGTTGTTGTTCCTAGGGCGTTTGTTGTTGTTCCTAGGGCGTTTGTTGTTGTTCCTAGGGCGTTTGTTGTTGTTCCTAGGGCGTTTGTTGTTGTTCCTAGGGCGTTTGTTGTTGTTCCTAGGGCGTTTGTTGTTGGACCTAGGGCGTTTGTTGTTGTTCCTAGGGCGTTTGTTGTTGTTCCTAGGGCGTTTGTTGTTGGACCTAGGGCGTTTGTTGTTGTTCCTAGGGCGTTTGTTGTTGTTCCTAGGGCGTTTGTTGTTGGACCTAGGGCGTTTGTTGTTGTTCCTAGGGCGTTTGTTGTTGGACCTAGGGCGTTTGTTGTTGGACCTAGGGCATTTGTTGTTGTTCCTAGGGCGTTTGTTGTTGGACCTAGGGCGTTTGTTGTTGTTCCTAGGGCGTTTGTTGTTGGACCTAGGGCGTTTGTTGTTGTTCCTAGGTGTTCCTAGGGCGTTTGTTGTTGTTCCTAGGGCGTTTGTTGTTGTTCCTAGGGCGTTTGTTGTTGTTCCTAGGGCGTTTGTTGTTGTTCCTAGGGCGTTTGTTGTTGGACCTAGGGCGTTTGTTGTTGTTCCTAGGCGTTTGTTGTTGTTCCTAGGGCGTTTGTTGTTGTTCCTAGGGCGTTTGTTGTTGGACCTAGGGCGTTTGTTGTTGGACCTAGGGCGTTTGTTGTTGGACCTAGGGCGTTTGTTGTTGTTCCTAGGGCGTTTGTTGTTGTTCCTAGGGCGTTTGTTGTTGTTCCTAGGGCGTTTGTTGTTGTTCCTAGGGCGTTTGTTGTTGGACCTAGGGCGTTTGTTGTTGTTCCTAGGGCGTTTGTTGTTGTTCCTAGGGCGTTTGTTGTGGGACCTAGGGCATTTGTTGTTCCTAGGGCGTTTGTTGTTGTTCCTAGGGCGTTTGTTGTTGTTCCTAGGGCGTTTGTTGTTGTTCCTAGGGCGTTTGTTGTTGTTCCTAGGCGTTTGTTGTTGTTCCTAGGGCGTTTGTTGTTGTTCCTAGGGCGTTTGTTGTTGGACCTAGGGCGTTTGTTGTTGTTCCTAGGGCGTTTGTTGTTGTTCTAGGGCGTTTGTTGTTGTTCCTAGGGCGTTTGTTGTTGGACCTAGGGCGTTTGTTGTTGTTCCTAGGGCGTTTGTTGTTGTTCCTAGGGCGTTTGTTGTTGTTCCTAGGGCGTTTGTTGTTGTTCCTAGGGCATTTGTTTCCTAGGGCGTTTGTTGTTGTTCCTAGGGCGTTTGTTGTTGTTCCTAGGGCGTTTGTTGTTGTTCTAGGGCGTTTGTTGTTCCTAGGGCGTTTGTTGTTGTTCCTAGGGCGTTTGTTGTTGTTCCTAGGGCGTTTGTTGTTGTTCCTAGGGCGTTTGTTGTTGTTCCTAGGGCGTTTGTTGTTGTTCCTAGGGCGTTTGTTGTTGTTCCTAGGGCGTTTGTTGTTGTTCCTAGGGCGTTTGTTGTTGTTCCTAGGGCGTTTGTTGTTGTTCCTAGGGCGTTTGTTGTTGTTCCTAGGGCGTTTGTTGTTGTTCCTAGGGCGTTTGTTGTTGTTCTAGGCGTTTGTTGTTGTTCCTAGGGCGTTTGTTGTTGTTCCTAGGGCGTTTGTTGTTGGACCTAGGGCGTTTGTTGTTGTTCCTAGGGCGTTTGTTGTTGTTCCTAGGGCGTTTGTTGTTGTTCCTAGGGCGTTTGTTGTTGTTCCTAGGGCGTTTGTTGTTGTTCTAGTTGTTGTTGTTCCTAGGGCGTTTGTTGTTGTTCCTAGGGCGTTTGTTGTTGTTCCTAGGGCGTTTGTTGTTGTTCCTAGGGCGTTTGTTGTTGGACCTAGGGCGTTTGTTGTTGTTCCTAGGGCGTTTGTTGTTGTTCCTAGGCGTTTGTTGTTGTTCCTAGGGCGTTTGTTGTTGGACCTAGGGCGTTTGTTGTTGTTCCTAGGGCGTTTGTTGTTGTTCCTAGGGCGTTTGTTGTTGTTCCTAGGGCGTTTGTTGTTGTTCCTAGGGCGTTTGTTGTTGGACCTAGGGCGTTTGTTGTTTGGACCTAGGGCATTTGTTGTTGTTCCTAGGGCGTTTGTTGTTGGACCTAGGGCGTTTGTTGTTGTTCCTAGGGCGTTTGTTGTTGGACCTAGGGCGTTTGTTGTTGTTCCTAGGGCGTTTGTTGTTGTTCCTAGGGCGTTTGTTGTTGTTCCTAGGGCGTTTGTTGTTGTTCCTAGGGCGTTTGTTGTTGTTCCTAGGGCGTTTGTTGTTGTTCCTAGGGCGTTTGTTGTTGACCTAGGGCGTTTGTTGTTGGACCTAGGGCGTTTGTTGTTGTTCCTAGGGCGTTTGTTGTTGGACCTAGGGCGTTTGTTGTTGGTTGTTGACCTAGGGCGTTTGTTGTTGTTCCTAGGGCGTTTGTTGTTGGACCTAGGGCGTTTGTTGTTGGACCTAGGGCGTTTGTTGTTGTTCCTAGGGCGTTTGTTGTTGTTCCTAGGGCGTTTGTTGTTGGACCTAGGGCGTTTGTTGTTGGACCTAGGGCGTTTGTTGTTGTTCCTAGGGCGTTTGTTGTTGGACCTAGGGCGTTTGTTGTTGTTCCTAGGGCGTTTGTTGTTGTTCCTAGGGCGTTTGTTGTTGGACCTAGGGCGTTTGTTGTTGTTCCTAGGGCGTTTGTTGTTGTTCCTAGGGCGTTTGTTGTTGGACCTAGGGCGTTTGTTGTTGACCCTAGGGCGTTTGTTGTTGTTCCTAGGGCGTTTGTTGTTGGACCTAGGGCGTTTGTTGTTGTTCCTAGGGCGTTTGTTGTTGTTCCTAGGGCGTGTTGTTCCTAGGGCGTTTGTTGTTGTTCCTAGGGCGTTTGTTGTTGTTCCTAGGGCGTTTGTTGTTGTTCCTAGGGCGTTTGTTGTTGGACCTAGGCGTTTGTTGTTGTTCCTAGGGCGTTTGTTGTTGGACCTAGGGCGTTTGTTGTTGTTCCTAGGGCGTTTGTTGTTGTTCCTAGGGCGTTTGTTGTTGTTCCTAGGGCGTTTGTTGTTGGTGTTCCTAGGGCGTTTGTTGTTGTTCCTAGGGCGTTTGTTGTTGTTCCTAGGGCGTTTGTTGTTGTTCCTAGGGCGTTTGTTGTTGGACCTAGGGCGTTTGTTGTTGTTCCTAGGGCGTTTGTTGTTGTTCCTAGGGCGTTTGTTGTTGGACCTAGGGCGTTTGTTGTTGTTCCTAGGGCGTTTGTTGTTGGACCTAGGGCGTTTGTTGTTGGACCTAGGGCGTTTGTTGTTGTTCCTAGGGCATTTGTTGTTGTTCCTAGGGCGTTTGTTGTTGTTCTAGGGCGTTTGTTGTTGTTCCTAGGGCGTTTGTTGTTGTTCCTAGGGCGTTTGTTGTTGACCTAGGGCGTTTGTTGTTGGACCTAGGGCGTTTGTTGTTGGACCTAGGGCGTTTGTTGTTGTTCCTAGGGCGTTTGTTGTTGTTCCTAGGGCGTTTGTTGTTGGACCTAGGGCATTTGTTGTTGTTCCTAGGGCGTTTGTTGTTGGACCTAGGGCGTTTGTTGTTGTTCCTAGGGCGTTTGTTGTTGGACCTAGGGCGTTTGTTGTTGGACCTAGGGCGTTTGTTGTTGTTCCTAGGGCGTTTGTTGTTGGACCTAGGGCGTTTGTTGTTGTTCCTAGGGCGTTTGTTGTTGTTCCTAGGGCGTTTGTTGTGGGACCTAGGGCATTTGTTGTTCCTAGGGCGTTTGTTGTTGTTCCTAGGGCGTTTGTTGTTGTTCCTAGGGCGTTTGTTGTTGGACCTAGGGCGTTTGTTGTTGTTCCTAGGGCGTTTGTTGTTGGACCTAGGGCGTTTGTTGTTGGACCAAGGGCGTTTGTTGTTGTTCCTAGGGCATGTTGTTCCTAGGGCGTTTGTTGTTGTTCCTAGGGTGTTTGTTGTTGTTCCTAGGGCGTTTGTTGTTGTTCCTAGGGCGTTTGTTGTTGGACCTAGGGCGTTTGTTGTTGTTCCTAGGGCGTTTGTTGTTGGACCTAGGGCGTTTGTTGTTGTTCCTAGGGCATTTGTTGTTGTTCCTAGGGCATTTGTTGTTGGACCTAGGGCGTTTGTTGTTGTTCCTAGGTGTTCCTAGGGCGTTTGTTGTTGTTCCTAGGGCGTTTGTTGTTGTTCCTAGGGCGTTTGTTGTTGGACCTAGGGCGTTTGTTGTTGTTCCTAGGGCGTTTGTTGTTGTTCCTAGGGCGTTTGTTGTTGTTCCTAGGGCGTTTGTTGTTGGACCTAGGGCGTTTGTTGTTGGACCTAGGGCGTTTGTTGTTGTTCCTAGGGCGTTTGTTGTTCCTAGGGCGTTTGTTGTTGTTCCTAGGCGTTTTGTTGTTGTTCCTAGGGCGTTTGTTGTTGTTCCTAGGGCGTTTGTTGTTGTTCCTAGGGCGTTTGTTGTTGGACCTAGGGCGTTTGTTGTTGGACCTAGGGCGTTTGTTGTTGGACCTAGGGCGTTTGTTGTTGTTCCTAGGGCGTTTGTTGTTGGACCTAGGGCGTTTGTTGTTGGACCTAGGGCATTTGTTGTTGTTCCTAGGGCGTTTGTTGTTGGACCTAGGGCGTTTGTTGTTGTTCCTAGGGCGTTTGTTGTTGTTCCTAGGGCGTTTGTTGTTGTTCCTAGGGCGTTTGTTGTTGTTCCTAGGGCGTTTGTTGTTGGACCTAGGGCGTTTGTTGTTGGACCTAGGCGTTTGTTGTTGTTCCTAGGCGTTTGTTGTTGGACCTAGGGCGTTTGTTGTTGTTCCTAGGCGTTTGTTGTTGTTCCTAGGGCGTTTGTTGTTGTTCCTAGGGCGTTTGTTGTTGTTCCTAGGGCGTTTGTTGTTGTTCCTAGGCGTTTGTTGTGGGACCTAGGGCGTTTGTTGTTCCTAGGGCGTTTGTTGTTGTTCTAGGGCGTTTGTTGTTGTTCCTAGGGCGTTTGTTGTTGTTCCTAGGCGTTTGTTGTTGTTCCTAGGGCGTTTGTTGTTTCCTAGGCGTTTGTTGTTGTTCCTAGGCGTTTGTTGTTGTTCTAGGCGTTTGTTGTTCCTAAAGTTGTTCCTAGGCGTTTGTTGTTGTTCCTTTGTTGTTGAAGGCGTTTGTTGTTGTTCCTAGTTTGTTGTTGTTCCTAGGCATTTGTTGTTGACCTAGGGCGTTTGTTGTTGTTCCTAGGCGTTTGTTGTTGTTCCTAGTTTGTTGTAGGGCGTGTTGTTGTTCCTAGGCGTTTGTTGTTGTTCCTAGGGCGTTTGTTGTTGTTCCTAGGCGTTTGTTGTTGTTCCTAGGCGTTTGTTGTTCCTAGGCGTTTGTTGTTGTTCCTAGGCGTTTGTTGTTGGACCTAGGGCGTTTGTTGTTGTTCCTAGAGGCGTTTGTTGTTGGACCTAGGGCGTTTGTTGTTGTTCCTAGGGCGTTTGTTGTTGTTCCTAGGCGTTTGTTGTTGACCTAGGGCGTTTGTTGTTGTTCCTAGGGCGTTTGTTGTTGGACCTAGGCGTTTGTTGTTGTTCTAGGCGTTTGTTGTTGTTCTAAAGCGTTTGTTGTTGGACCTAGGGCGTTTGTTGTTGAACCTAGGGCGTTTGTTGTTGTTCCTAGGCGTTTGTTGTTGGACCTAAAGCGTTTGTTGTTGTTCCTAGGGCGTTTGTTGTTGTTCCTAGGCGTTTGTTGTTGGACCTAGGGCGTTTGTTGTTGTTCCTAGGGCGTTTGTTGTTGGACCTAGGCGTTTGTTGTTGACCTAAAGCGTTTTGTTCCTAGGGCGTTTGTTGTTGTTCCTAGGGCGTTTGTTGTTGGACCTAGGGCGTTTGTTGTTGTTCTAGGGCGTTTGTTGTTGTTGTTCTAGGGCGTTTGTTGTTGTTCCTAGGGCGTTTGTTGTTGTTCCTAGTTTTGTTGTTGGACCTAGGGTTTGTTGTTCCTAGTTTGTTGTTGTTCCTAGGGCGTTTGTTGTTGTTCCTAGGGCGTTTGTTGTTGGACCTAGGGCGTTTGTTGTTGTTCCTAGTTTGTTGTTCCTAGGGCGTTTGTTGTTGTTCCTAGGCGTTTGTTGTTGTTCTAGGGCGTTTGTTGTTGTTCCTAGGCGTTTGTTGTTGTTCCTAGGGCGTTTGTTGTTGTTCCTAGGGCGTTTGTTGTTGTTCCTAGGGCGTTTGTTGTTGTTCCTAGGGCGTTTGTTGTTGTTCCTAGGGCGTTTGTTGTTGTTCCTAGGGCGTTTGTTGTTGTTCCTAGGGCGTTTGTTGTTGTTCCTAGGGCGTTTGTTGTTGTTCCTAGGTGTTCCTAGGGCGTTTGTTGTTGTTCCTAGGGCGTTTGTTGTTGTTCCTAGGGCGTTTGTTGTTGGACCTAGGGCGTTTGTTGTTGGACCTAGGGCGTTTGTTGTTGGACCTAGGGCGTTTGTTGTTGTTCCTAGGGCGTTTGTTGTTGTTCCTAGGGCGTTTGTTGTTGGACCTAGGCGTTTGTTGTTGTTCCTAGGGCGTTTGTTGTTGGACCTAGGCGTTTGTTGTTGGACCTAGGCGTTTGTTGTTGTTCCTAGGGCGTTTGTTGTTGGACCTAGGGCGTTTGTTGTTGGACCTAGGGCGTTTGTTGTTGTTCCTAGGGCGTTTGTTGTTGGACCTAGGCGTTTGTTGTTGGACCTAGGGCATTTGTTGTTGTTCCTAGGGCGTTTGTTGTTGGACCTAGGGCGTTTGTTGTTGTTCCTAGGGCGTTTGTTGTTGTTCCTAGGGCGTTTGTTGTTGGACCTAGGGCGTTTGTTGTTGGACCTAGGGCATTTGTTGTTGGACCTAGGGCGTTTGTTGTTGTTCCTAGGGCGTTTGTTGTTGGACCTAGGGCGTTTGTTGTTGAACCTAGGCGCGTGTTGTTGTTCCTAGGGCGTTGTTGTTGTTCTAGGCGTTTGTTGTTGGACCTAGGGCGTTTGTTGTTGTTCCTAGGCGTTTGTTGTTGTTCTAGGCGTTTGTTGTTGGACCTAGGGCGTTTGTTGTTGTTCCTAGGCGTTTGTTGTTGTTCCTAGGGCGTTTGTTGTTGTTCCTAGGGCGTTTGTTGTTGTTCTAGGCGTTTGTTGTTGTTCCTAGGCGTTTGTTGTTGTTCTAGGGCGTTTGTTGTTGTTCTAGGCGTTTGTTGTTGTTCCTAGGGCGTTTGTTGTTGTTCCTAGGGCATTTGTTGTTGTTCCTAGGGCGTTTGTTGTTGGACCTAGGGCGTTTGTTGTTGTTCTAGGGCGTTTGTTGTTGTTCCTAGGGCGTTTGTTGTTGTTCCTAGGGCGTTTGTTGTTGTTCCTAGGGCGTTTGTTGTTGACTAGGGCGTTTGTTGTTGTTCTAGGGGCGTTTGTTGTTGAACCTAGGCGTTTGTTGTTGTTCCTAGGGCGTTTGTTGTTGTTCTAGGCGTTTGTTGTTGTTCGTTTGTTGTTCTAAGGCGTTTGTTCCTAAAGGCGTTTGTTGTTGTTCCTAGGGCGTTTGTTGTTGTTCCTAGGCGTTTGTTGTTGACCTAGGGCGTTTGTTGTTCCTAGGCGTTTGTTGTTGGACCTAGGCGTTTGTTGTTGTTCCTAGGGCGTTTGTTGTTGTTCCTAGGGCGTTTGTTGTTGGACCTAAGGCGTTTGTTGTTGTTCCTAGGGCGTTTGTTGTTGAACCTAGGGCGTTTGTTGTTGTTCCTAGGCGTTTGTTGTTGGACCTAGGCGTTTGTTGTTGAACCTAGGGCATTTATTCATTGTTGTTCTAAAGCGTTTGTTGTTGTTGGTTTGTTGTTGTTCCTAGGGCGTTTGTTGTTGTTCTAGTTTGTTCCTAAGGGCGTTTGTTGTTGGACCTAGGGCGTTTGTTGTTGTTCCTAGGGCGTTTGTTGTTGTTGTTCTAAGGCTTGTTGTTGATTTGTTGTTGAACCTAAGGCGTTTGTTGTTGTTCCTAGGGCGTTTGTTGTTGTTCTAGGCGTTTGTTGTTGTTCTAGGGCGTTTGTTGTTGACCTAGGGCGTTTGTTGTTGTTCTAGGGCGTTTGTTGTTGAACCTAGGGCGTTGTTGTTGAACCTAGGGCGTTTGTTGTTGTTCCTAGGGCGTTTGTTGTTTCCTAGGGCGTTTGTTGTTGGACCTAGGGCGTTGTTGTTCCTAGGCGTTTGTTGTTCCTAGGGCGTTTGTTGTTGTTCCTAGGTTGTTGGACCTAGGCGTTTGTTGTTGTTCCTAGTTGTTTTTTTGTTCCTAGGGCGTTTGTTGTTGTTCCTATTTTGTTGTTGACCTAGGCGTTTGTTGTTGTTCCTAGGGCGTTTGTTGTTGTTCCTAGGGCGTTTGTTGTTGTTCCTAGGCGTTTGTTGTTGTTCCTAGGCGTTTGTTGTTGGACCTAGGGCGTTTGTTGTTGTTCCTAGGTGTTCCTAGCGTTTGTTGTTGACCTAGGGCGTTTGTTGTTGTTCCTAGGTTTGTTGTTGTTCCTAGGGCGTTTGTTGTTGTTCCTAGGGCGTTTGTTGTTGGACCTAGGGCGTTTGTTGTTGGACCTAGGGCGTTTGTTGTTGGACCTAGGCGTTTGTTGTTGTTCTAGGGCGTTTGTTGTTGGACCTAGGGCGTTTGTTGTTGGACCTAGGGCGTTTGTTGTTGTTCCTAGGGCGTTTGTTGTTGTTCCTAGGGCGTTTGTTGTTGTTCCTAGGGCGTTTGTTGTTGGGCGTTTGTTGTTGACCTAGTTGGACCTAGGGCGTTTGTTGTTGGACCTAGGGCGTTGTTGTTGACCTAGGGCGTTTGTTGTTGGACCTAGGGCGTTTGTTGTTGTTCTAGGGCGTTTGTTGTTCCTAGGCGTTTTGTTGTTCTAGACCTTTGGGCGTTTGTTGTTTGTTGTTGGACCTAGGCGTTTGTTGTTGTTCCTAGGGTTGTTGTTTATTTGTTGTTGTTCCTAGGCGTTTGTTGTTGTTCCTAGGGCGTTTGTTGTTGTTCCTAGGGCGTTTGTTGTTGTTCCTAGGTTGTTGACCTAGGCGTTTGTTGTTGGACCTAGGCGTTTGTTGTTGTTCTAGGCGTTTGTTGTTGTTCCTAGGGCGTTTGTTGTTGTTCCTAGGGCGTTTGTTGTTGTTCCTAGGGCGTTTGTTGTTGTTCCTAGGCGTTTGTTGTTGTTCCTAGGGCGTTTGTTGTTGTTCTAGGGCGTTTGTTGTTGGACCTAGGGCGTTTGTTGTTGTTCCTAGGCGTTTGTTGTTGTTCCTAGGGCGTTTGTTGTTGTTCTAGGCATTTGTTGTTGTTCCTAGGGCGTTTGTTGTTGTTCCTAGGGCGTTTGTTGTTGTTCCTAGGGCGTTTGTTGTTGACCTAGGGCGTTTGTTGTTGTTCCTAGGCGTTTGTTGTTGTTCCTAGGCGTTTGTTGTTGTTCCTAGGCGTTTGTTGTTGGACCTAGGGCGTTTGTTGTTGGACCTAGGGCGTTTGTTGTTGTTCCTAGGGCGTTTGTTGTTGTTCCTAGGGCGTTTGTTGTTCCTAGGGCGTTTGTTCTAGGGCGTTTGTTGTTGTTCCTAGGGCGTTTGTTGTTGTTCCTAGGCGTTTGTTGTTGTTCCTAGGGCGTTTGTTGTTGTTCCTAGGGCGTTTGTTGTTCCCTAGGGCGTTTGTTGTTGTTCCTAGGCGTTGTTGTTCCTAGGGCGTTTGTTGTTGTTCCTAGGGCGTTTAAGGGCGTTTGTTGTTGTTCTAGGCGTTTGTTGCTGTTCCTAGGGCGTTTGTTGTTGTTCCTAGGGCGTTTGTTGTTGTTCCTAGTTTTGTTGTTGTTCCTAGGGCGTTTGTTGTTGTTCCTAGGCGTTTGTTGTTGTTCCTAGGCGTTTGTTGTTGGACCTAGGGCGTTTGTTGTTGACCTAGGCGTTTGTTGTTGTTCCTAGGGCGTTTGTTGTTGTTCCTAGGGCGTTTGTTGTTGTTCCTAGGGCGTTTGTTGTTGTTCCTAGGCGTTTGTTGTTGTTCTAGGGCGTTTGTTGTTGTTCCCTAGGGCGTTAGGCGTTTGTTGTTGTTCCTAGGCGTTTTGTTGTTGTTCCTAGGGCGTTTGTTGTTGTTCCCTAGGGCGTTTGTTGTTGGACCTAGGGCGTTTGTTGTTGTTCCTAGGGCGTTTGTTGTTGTTCCTAGGGCGTTTGTTGTTGGACCTAGGCGTTTGTTGTTGTTCCTAGGGCGTTTGTTGTTGTTCTAGGGCGTTTGTTGTTGGACCTAGGGCGTTTGTTGTTGTTCCTAGGGCGTTTGTTGTTGTTCCTAGGGCGTTTGTTGTTGGACCTAGGGCGTTTGTTGTTGTTCCTAGTTTGTTCCTAGGGCGTTTGTTGTTGTTCCTAGGCGTTGTTGTTGTTCCTAGGGCGTTTGTTGTTCCTAGGACCTAGGGCGTTTGTTGTTGTTCCTAGGGCGTTTGTTGTTGGACCTAGGCGTTTGTTGTTGTTCTAGGGCGTTTGTTGTTGTTCCTAGGGCGTTTGTTGTTGTTCCTAGGCGTTTGTTGTTGGACCTAGGGCGTTTGTTGTTGTTCCTAGGGCGTTTGTTGTTGGACCTAGGGCGTTTGTTGTTGGACCTAGGGTTTGTTGTTGTTCCTAGGGCGTTTGTTGTTGTTCCTAGGGCGTTTGTTGTTGTTCCTAGGGCGTTTGTTGTTGTTCCTAGGGCGTTTGTTGTTGGACCTAGGGCGTTTGTTGTTGTTCCTAGGCGTTTGTTGTTGTTCCTAGGGCGTTTGTTGTTGTTCCTAGGCGTTTGTTGTTGTTCCTAGGCGTTTGTTGTTGGACCTAGGGCGTTTGTTGTTCCTAGGGCGTTTGTTGTTGGACCTAGGGCGTTTGTTGTTGTTCCTTTGTTGGGCGTTTGTTGTTGTTGTTCCTAGGGCGTTTGTTGTTGGACCTAGGGTTTGTTGTTGTTCCTAGGTTTGTTGTTGTTCCTAGGCGTTTGTTGTTGGACCTAGCGTTTGTTGTTGGACCTAGGGCGTTTGTTGTTGGACCTAGGGCGTTTGTTGTTGTTCCTAGGGCGTTTGTTGTTGTTCCTAGGGCGTTTGTTGTTGGACCTAGGGCGTTTGTTGTTGTTTGTTGGACTAGGGCGTTTGTTGTTGTTCCTAGGGCGTTTGTTGTTGTTCTAGGGCGTTTGTTGTTGTTGACCTAGGCGTTTGTTGTTGTTCCTAGGGCGTTTGTTGTTGGACCTAGGGCGTTTGTTGTTGGACCTAGGGCGTTTGTTGTTGTTCCTAGGGCGTTTGTTGTTGGACCTAGGGCGTTTGTTGTTGGACCTAGGGCGTTTGTTGTTGTTCCTAGGGCGTTTGTTGTTGTTCCTAGGGCGTTTGTTGTGGGACCTAGGGCATTTGTTGTTCCTAGGGCGTTTGTTGTTGTTCCTAGGGCGTTTGTTGTTGTTCCTAGGGCGTTTGTTGTTGGACCTAGGGCGTTTGTTGTTGTTCCTAGTTGTTGTTCCTAGGGCGTTTGTTGTTGTTCCTAGGGCGTTTGTTGTTGGACCTAGGGCGTTTGTTGTTGTTCCTATGGCGTTTGTTGTTGTTCCTAGTGCGTTTGTTGTTGTTCCTAGGGCGTTTGTTGTTGTTCCTAGGGCGTTTGTTGTTGTTCCTAGGGCGTTTGTTGTTGTTCCTAGGGCGTTTGTTGTTGTTCCTAGGTGTTCCTAGGGCGTTTGTTGTTGTTCCTAGGGCGTTTGTTGTTGTTCCTAGGGCGTTTGTTGTTGTTCCTAGGTGTTTGTTGTTGTTCCTAGGGCGTTTGTTGTTGTTCCTAGGCGTTTGTTGTTGTTCCTAGGGCGTTTGTTGTTGTTCCTAGGGCGTTTGTTGTTGTTCCTAGGGCGTTTGTTGTTGGACCTAGGGCGTTTTGTTGGACCTTTTGTTGACCTAGGGCGTTTGTTGTTGTTCCTAGGGCGTTTGTTGTTGGACCTAGGGCGTTTGTTGTTGTTGACCTAGGGCGTTTGTTGTTGTTCTAGGGCGTTTGTTGTTGGACCTAGGGCGTTTGTTGTTGTTCCTAGGGCGTTTGTTGTTGGACCTAGGGCGTTTGTTGTTGGACCTAGGGTGTTTGTTGTTGTTCCTAGGGCGTTTGTTGTTGGACCTAGGGCGTTTGTTGTTGGACCTAGGGCATTTGTTGTTGTTCCTAGGGCGTTTGTTGTTGGACCTAGGGCGTTTGTTGTTGTTCCTAGGGCGTTTGTTCCTAGGGCGTTTGTTGTTGTTCCTAGGGCATTTGTTGTTGGACCTAGGGCGTTTGTTGTTGTTCCTAGGGCGTTTGTTGTTGGACCTAGGGCGTTTGTTGTTGGACCAAGGGCGTTTGTTGTTGTTCCTAGGGCATGTTGTTCCTAGGGCGTTTGTTGTTGTTCCTAGGGTGTTTGTTGTTGTTCCTAGGGCGTTTGTTGTTGTTCCTAGGGCGTTTGTTGTTGTTCTAGGGCGTTTGTTGTTGTTCCTAGGGCGTTTGTTGTTGTTCCTAGGGCGTTTGTTGTTGTTCCTAGGGCATTTGTTGTTGTTCCTAGGGCATTTGTTGTTGGACCTAGGGCGTTTGTTGTTGTTCCTAGGTGTTCCTAGGGCGTTTGTTGTTGTTCCTAGGGCGTTTGTTGTTGTTCCTAGGGCGTTTGTTGTTGGACCTAGGGCGTTTGTTGTTGGACCTAGGGCGTTTGTTGTTGTTCCTAGGGCGTTTGTTGTTGGACCTAGGGCGTTTGTTGTTGTTCCTAGGGCGTTTGTTGTTCCTAGGGCGTTGTTGTTGTTCCTAGGGCGTTTTGTTGTTGTTCCTAGGGCGTTTGTTGTTGTTCCTAGGGCGTTTGTTGTTGGACCTAGGGCGTTTGTTGTTTGTTCCTAGGGCGTTTGTTGTTGTCCTAGGGCGTTTGTTGTTGTTCCTAGGGCGTTTGTTGTTGTTCCTAGGGCGTTTGTTGTTGTTCCTAGGCGTTTGTTGTTGTTCCTAGGGCGTTTGTTGTTGGACCTAGGGCGTTTGTTGTTGTTCCTAGGGCGTTTGTTGTTGTTCCTAGGGCGTTTGTTGTTGTTCCTAGGGCGTTTGTTGTTGTTCTAGGGCGTTTGTTGTTGTTCCTAGGGCGTTTGTTGTTGTTCCTAGGGGCGTTTGTTGTTGGACCTAGGGCGTTTGTTGTTGGACCTAGGGCGTTTGTTGTTGTTCCTAGGGCGTTTGTTTTGTTGTTGGACCTAGGGCGTTTGTTGTTGGACCTAGGGCGTTTGTTGTTGTTCCTAGGGCGTTTGTTGTTGGACCTAGGGCGTTTGTTGTTGTTCCTAGGGCGTTTGTTGTTGTTCCTAGGGCGTTTGTTGTTGGACCTAGGGCGTTTGTTGTTGGACCTAGGGCGTTTGTTGTTGTTCCTAGGGCGTTTGTTGTTGTTCCTAGGGCGTTTGTTGTTGGACCTAGGCGTTTGTTGTTGTTCCTAGGGCGTTTGTTGTTGGACCTAGGGCGTTTGTTGTTGGACCTAGGGCGTTTGTTGTTGTTCCTAGGGCGTTTGTTGTTGGACCTAGGCGTTTGTTGTTGTTCCTAGGGCGTTTGTTGTTGTTCCTAGGGCGTTTGTTGTTGGACCTAGGGCGTTTGTTGTTGGACCAAGGGCGTTTGTTGTTGTTCCTAGGGCATGTTGTTCCTAGGGCGTTTGTTGTTGTTCCTAGGGTGTTTGTTGTTGTTCCTAGGGCGTTTGTTGTTGTTCCTAGGGCGTTTGTTGTTGGACCTAGGCGTTTGTTGTTGTTCCTAGGGCGTTTGTTGTTGGACCTAGGGCGTTTGTTGTTGTTCCTAGGGCGTTTGTTGTTGTTCCTAGGGCGTTTGTTGTTGTTCCTAGGGCGTTTGTTGTTGTTCCTAGGGCGTTTGTTGTTGTTCCTAGGGCGTTTGTTGTTGTTCCTAGGGCGTTTGTTGTTGGACCTAGGGCGTTTGTTGTTGGACCTAGGGCGTTTGTTGTTGTTCCTAGGGCGTTTGTTGTTGTTCCTAGGGCGTTTGTTGTTGTTCCTAGGGCGTTTGTTGTTGGACCTAGGGCGTTTGTTGTTGGACCTAGGGCGTTTGTTGTTGTTCCTAGGGCGTTTGTTGTTGTTCCTAGGGCGTTTGTTGTTGTTCCTAGGGCGTTTGTTGTTGTTCCTAGGGCGTTTGTTGTTGGACCTAGGGCGTTTGTTGTTGTTCCTAGGGCGTTTGTTGTTGTTCCTAGGGCGTTTGTTGTTGGACCTAGGGCGTTTGTTGTTGTTCCTAGGGCGTTTGTTGTTGTTCCTAGGGCGTTTGTTGTTGTTCCTAGGGCGTTTGTTGTTGGACCTAGGGCGTTTGTTGTTGTTCCTAGGGCGTTTGTTGTTGTTCCTAGGGCGTTTGTTGTTGTTCCTAGGGCGTTTGTTGTTGGACCTAGGGCGTTTGTTGTTGGACCTAGGGCGTTTGTTGTTGTTCCTAGGGCGTTTGTTGTTGGACCTAGGGCGTTTGTTGTTGTTCCTAGGGCGTTTGTTGTTGTTCCTAGGGCGTTTGTTGTTGTTCTAGGGCGTTTGTTGTTGGACCTAGGGCGTTTGTTGTTGTTCCTAGGGCGTTTGTTGTTGGACCTAGGGCGTTTGTTGTTGGACCTGGGCGTTTGTTGTTGGACCTAGGGCGTTTGTTGTTGGACCTAGGGCGTTTGTTGTTGTTCTAGGGCGTTTGTTGTTGTTCCTAGGGCGTTTGTTGTTGGACCTAGGGCGTTTGTTGTTGGACCTAGGGCGTTTGTTGTTGTTCCTAGGGCGTTTGTTGTTGGACCTAGGGCGTTTGTTGTTGTTCCTAGGGCGTTTGTTGTTGTTCCTAGGGCGTTTGTTGTTCCCTAGGGCGTTTGTTGTTGTTCCTAGGGCGTTTGTTGTTGTTCCTAGGGCGTTTGTTGTTGTTCCTAGGGCGTTTGTTGTTGTTCCTAGGGCGTTTGTTGTTGGACCTAGGGCGTTTGTTGTTGTTCCTAGGGCGTTTGTTGTTGTTCCTAGGGCGTTTGTTGTTGTTCCTAGGGCGTTTGTTGTTGTTCCTAGGGCATTTGTTGTTGTTCCTAGGGCGTTTGTTGTTGTTCCTAGGGCGTTTGTTGTTGGACCTAGGGCGTTTGTTGTTGTTCCTAGGGCGTTTGTTGTTGTTCCTAGGGCGTTTGTTGTTGGACCTAGGGCGTTTGTTGTTGTTCTAGGGCGTTTGTTGTTGGACCTAGGGCGTTTGTTGTTGTTCCTAGGGCGTTTGTTGTTGTTCCTAGGGCGTTTGTTGTTGTTCTAGGGCGTTTGTTGTTGTTCCTAGGGCGTTTGTTGTTGGACCTAGGGCGTTTGTTGTTGGACCTAGGGCGTTTGTTGTTGTTCCTAGGGCGTTTGTTGTTGTTCCTAGGGCGTTTGTTGTTCCCTAGGGCGTTTGTTGTTGTTCCTAGGGCGTTTGTTGTTGTTCCTAGGGCGTTTGTTGTTGTTCCTAGGGCGTTTGTTGTTGTTCCTAGGGCGTTTGTTGTTGGACCTAGGGCGTTTGTTGTTGGACCTAGGGCGTTTGTTGTTGTTCCTAGGGCGTTTGTTGTTGTTCCTAGGGCGTTTGTTGTTGTTCCTAGGGCGTTTGTTGTTGTTCCTAGGGCGTTTGTTGTTGGACCTAGGGCGTTTGTTGTTGTTCCTAGGGCGTTTGTTGTTGGACCTAGGGCGTTTGTTGTTGGACCTAGGGCGTTTGTTGTTGTTCCTAGGGCGTTTGTTGTTGTTCCTAGGGCGTTTGTTGTTGGACCTCGTTTGTTGTTGTTCCTAGGGCGTTTGTTGTTGGACCCTAGGGCGTTTGTTGTTGGACCTAGGGCGTTTGTTGTTGTTCCTAGGGCGTTTGTTGTTGTTCCTAGGGCGTTTGTTGTTGGACCTAGGGCGTTTGTTGTTGTTCCTAGGGCGTTTGTTGTTGTTCCTAGGGCGTTTGTTGTTGGACCTAGGGCGTTTGTTGTTGTTCCTAGGTGTTCCTAGGGCGTTTGTTGTTGTTCCTAGGGCGTTTGTTGTTGTTCCTAGGGCGTTTGTTGTTGTTCCTAGGGCGTTTGTTGTTGGACCTAGGGCGTTTGTTGTTGGACCTAGGGCGTTTGTTGTTGTTCCTAGGGCGTTTGTTGTTGTTCCTAGGGCGTTTGTTGTTGGACCTAGGGCGTTTGTTGTTGGACCTAGGGCGTTTGTTGTTGTTCCTAGGGCGTTTGTTGTTGTTCCTAGGGCGTTTGTTGTTGTTCCTAGGGCGTTTGTTGTTGTTCCTAGGGCGTTTGTTGTTGTTCCTAGGGCGTTTGTTGTTGGACCTAGGGCGTTTGTTGTTGTTCCTAGGGCGTTTGTTGTTGTTCTAGGGCGTTTGTTGTTGGACCTAGGCGTTTGTTGTTGGACCTAGTTGTTGTTCCTAGGGCGTTTGTTGTTGTTCCTAGGGCGTTTGTTGTTGTTCCTAGGGCGTTTGTTGTTGTTTTGTTGTTGTTCCTAGGGCGTTTGTTGTTGTTCCTAGGGCGTTTGTTGTTGTTCTAGGTTTGTTGTTTGTTGTTGTTGTTCTAGGGCGTTTGTTGTTGTTCCTAGGGCGTTTGTTGTTGGACCTAGGGCGTTTGTTGTTGTTCCTAGGGCGTTTGTTGTTGTTCCTAGGGCGTTTGTTGTTGGACCTAGGGCGCGTTGTTGTTCCTAGGGCGTTTGTTGTTGTTCCTAGGGCGTTTGTTGTTGTTCCTAGGCGTTTGTTGTTGTTCCTAGGGCGTTTGTTGTTGTTCCTAGGGCGTTTGTTGTTGTTCCTAGGGCGTTTGTTGTTGTTCCTAGGGCGTTTGTTGCGTTTGTGTTCCTAGGCGTTTGTTGTTTCCTAGTTTGTTGTTGTTCCTAGGGCGTTTGTTGTTGTTCCTAGTTGTTGTTCCTAGGGCGTTTGTTGTTGTTCTAGGGCGTTTGTTGTTGTTCCTAGGGCGTTTGTTGTTGGACCTAGGGCGTTTGTTGTTGGTTTGTTGTTGTTCCTAGGGCGTTTGTTGTTGTTCCTAGGGCGTTTGTTGTTGTTCCTAGGGCGTTTGTTGTTGTTCCTAGGGCGTTTGTTGTTGTTGACCTAGGGCGTTTGTTGTTGTTCCTAGGGCGTTTGTTGTTGTTCCTAGGGCGTTTGTTGTTGGACCTAGGGCGTTTGTTGTTGTTCCTAGGGCGTTTGTTGTTGTTCCTAGGGCGTTTGTTGTTGTTCCTAGGGCGTTTGTTGTTGTTTTGTTGTTGACCTAGGGCGTTTGTTGTTGTTCCTAGGGCGTTGTTGTTGTTCCTAGGGCGTTTGTTGTTGGACCTAGGGCGTTTGTTGTTGTTCCTAGGGCGTTGTTGTTGTTCTAGGGCGTTTGTTGTTGGACCTAGGGCGTTTGTTGTTGTTCCTAGGGCGTTTGTTGTTGTTCCTAGGGCGTTTGTTGTTGTTCCTAGGGCGTTTGTTGTTGGACCTAGGGCGTTTGTTGTTGGACCTAGGGCGTTTGTTGTTGTTCCTAGGGCGTTTGTTGTTGTTCCTAGGGCGTTTGTTGTTGTTCCTAGGGCGTGTTGTTGTTCCTAGGGCGTTTGTTGTTGTTCCTAGGGCGTTTGTTGTTGTTCCTAGGGCGTTTGTTGTTGTTCCTAGGGCCTAGTTTGTTGTTGTTCTAGGGCGTTTGTTGTTGTTCCTAGGGCGTTTGTTGTTGTTCCTAGGGCGTTTGTTGTTGTTCCTAGGGCGTTTGTTGTTGGACCTAGGGCGTTTGTTGTTGTTCCTAGGGCGTTTGTTGTTGTTCCTAGGGCGTTTGTTGTTGGACCTAGGGCGTTTGTTGTTGGACCTAGGGCGTTTGTTGTTGTTCCTAGGTGTTCCTAGGGCGTTTGTTGTTGTTCCTAGGGCGTTTGTTGTTGTTCCTAGGGCGTTTGTTGTTGTTCCTAGGGCGTTTGTTGTTGTTCCTAGGGCGTTTGTTGTTGTTCCTAGGGCGTTTGTTGTTGTTGTTCCTAGGGCGTTTGTTGTTGTTCCTAGGGCGTTTGTTGTTGTTCCTAGGGCGTTTGTTGTTGTTCCTAGGGCGTTTGTTGTTGTTTTGTTGTTGTTCTAGGGCGTTTGTTGTTGTTCCTAGGGCGTTTGTTGTTGGACCTAGGGCGTTTGTTGTTGGACCTAGGGCGTTTGTTGTTGTTCCTAGGGCGTTTGTTGTTGTTCCTAGGGCGTTTGTTGTTGGACCTAGGGCGTTTGTTGTTGGACCTAGGGCGTTTGTTGTTGTTCCTAGGGCGTTTGTTGTTGGACCTAGGGCGTTTGTTGTTGGACCTAGGGCGTTTGTTGTTGTTCCTAGGGCGTTTGTTGTTGGACCTAGGGCGTTTGTTGTTGGACCTAGGGCGTTTGTTGTTGTTCCTAGGGCGTTTGTTGTTGTTCCTAGGGCGTTTGTTGTTGTTCCTAGGGCGTTTGTTGTTGTTCCTAGGGCGTTTGTTGTTGTTCCTAGGGCGTTTGTTGTTGTTCTAGGGCGTTTGTTGTTGTTCCTAGGGCGTTTGTTGTTGTTCCTAGGGCGTTTGTTGTTGTTCCTAGGGCGTTTGTTGTTGTTCCTAGGGCGTTTGTTGTTGTTCCTAGGGCGTTTGTTGTTGGACCTAGGGCGTTTGTTGTTGTTCCTAGGGCATTTGTTGTTGTTCCTAGGGTTTTGTTGTTGTTCCTAGGGCGTTTGTTGTTGTTCCTAGGGCGTTTGTTGTTGGACCTAGGGCGTTTGTTGTTGTTCCTAGGGCGTTTGTTGTTGGACCTAGGGCGTTTGTTGTTGTTCCTAGGGCGTGTTGTTCCTAGGGCGTTTGTTGTTGTTCCTAGGGCGTTTGTTGTTGTTCCTAGGGCGTTTGTTGTTGTTCCTAGGGCGTTTGTTGTTGGACCTAGGGCGTTTGTTGTTGTTCCTAGGGCGTTTGTTGTTGTTCCTAGGGCGTTTGTTGTTGTTCCTAGGGCGTTTGTTGTTGTTCCTAGGGCGTTTGTTGTTGTTCCTAGGGCGTTTGTTGTTGTTCTAGGGCGTTTGTTGTTGTTCCTAGGGCGTTTGTTGTTGTTCCTAGGGCGTTTGTTGTTGTTCCTAGGGCGTTTGTTGTTGTTCCTAGGGCGTTTGTTGTTGTTCCTAGGGCGTTTGTTGTTGTTCCTAGGGCGTTTGTTGTTGTTCCTAGGGCGTTTGTTGTTGTTCCTAGGGCGTTTGTTGTTGGACCTAGGGCGTTTGTTGTTGTTCCTAGGGCGTTTGTTGTTGTTCCTAGGGCGTTTGTTGTTGTTCCTAGGGCGTTTGTTGTTGTTCCTAGGGCGTTTGTTGTTGTTCCTAGGGCGTTTGTTGTTGGACCTAGGGCGTTTGTTGTTGTTCCTAGGGCGTTTGTTGTTGTTCCTAGGGCGTTTGTTGTTGTTCCTAGGGCGTTTGTTGTTGTTCCTAGGGC
Source organism: Oncorhynchus nerka (assembly GCF_034236695.1). Classification (NCBI taxonomy): domain Eukaryota; kingdom Metazoa; phylum Chordata; class Actinopteri; order Salmoniformes; family Salmonidae; genus Oncorhynchus; species Oncorhynchus nerka. The sequence goes on from NC_088412.1 coordinate 1,976,318, forward strand.
GTTTGTTGTTGGACCTAGGGCGTTTGTTGTTGTTCCTAGGGCGTTTGTTGTTGTTCCTAGGGCGTTTGTTGTTGTTCCTAGTTTGTTGTTGTTCCTAGGGCGTTTGTTGTTGTTCCTAGGGCGTTTGTTGTTGTTCCTAGGGCGTTTGTTGTTGTTCCTAGGTGTTCCTAGGGCGTTTGTTGTTGTTCCTAGGGCGTTTGTTGTTGTTCCTAGGGCGTTTGTTGTTGGACCTAGGGCGTTTGTTGTTGGACCTAGGGCGTTTGTTGTTGTTCCTAGGGCGTTTGTTGTTGTTCCTAGGGCGTTTGTTGTTGTTCTAGGGCGTTTGTTGTTGGACCTAGGGCGTTTGTTGTTGTTCCTAGGGCGTTTGTTGTTGTTAGGCGTTTGTTGTTGTTCTAGGGCGTTTGTTGTTGTTCCTAGGGCGTTTGTTGTTGTTCCTAGGGCGTTTGTTGTTGTTCCTAGTTCCTAGGCGTTTGTTGTTGTTCCTAGGGCGTTTGTTGTTGTTCCTAGGGCGTTTGTTGTTGTTCCTAGGGCGTTTGTTGTTGTTCCTAGGGCGTTTGTTGTTGTTCCTAGGGCGTTTGTTGTTGGACCTAGGGCGTTTGTTGTTGGACCTAGGGCGTTTGTTGTTGTTCCTAGGGCGTTTGTTGTTGGACCTAGGGCGTTTGTTGTTGTTCCTAGGGCGTTTGTTGTTGTTCCTAGGGCGTTTGTTGTTGTTCCTAGGGCGTTTGTTGTTGGACCTAGGGCGTTTGTTGTTGGACCTAGGGCGTTTGTTGTTGTTCCTAGGGCGTTTGTTGTTGTTCCTAGGGCGTTTGTTGTTGGACCTAGGGCGTTTGTTGTTGGACCTAGGGCGTTTGTTGTTGTTCCTAGGGCGTTTGTTGTTGGACCTAGGGCGTTTGTTGTTGTTCCTAGGGCGTTTGTTGTTGTTCCTAGGGCGTTTGTTGTTGTTTCCTAGGGCGTTTGTTGTTCCTAGGGCGTTTGTTGTTGTTCCTAGGGTGTTTGTTGTTGTTCCTAGGGCGTTTGTTGTTGTTCCTAGGGCGTTTGTTGTTGGACCTAGGGCGTTTGTTGTTGTTCCTAGGGCGTTTGTTGTTGGACCTAGGGCGTTTGTTGTTGTTCCTAGGGCATTTGTTGTTGTTCCTAGGGCGTTTGTTGTTGGACCTAGGGCGTTTGTTGTTGGACTAGGGCGTTTGTTGTTGTTCCTAGGGCGTTTGTTGTTGTTCCTAGGGCGTTTGTTGTTGGACCTAGGGCGTTTGTTGGACCTAGGCGTTTGTTGTTGTTCCTAGGGCGTTTGTTGTTGGACCTAGGGCGTTTGTTGTTGTTCCTAGGGGGCGTTTGTTGTTGTTCCTAGGGCGTTTGTTGTTGTTCCTAGGGCGTTTGTTGTTGTTCCTAGGGCGTTTGTTGTTGTTCCTAGGGCGTTTGTTGTTGTTCCTAGGGCGTTTGTTGTTGTTCCTAGGGCGTTTGTTGTTGTTCCTAGGGCGTTTGTTGTTGTTCCTAGGGCGTTTGTTGTTGTTCCTAGGGCGTTTGTTGTTGTTCCTAGGGCCTAGGGCGTTTGTTGTTGTTCCTAGGGCGTTTGTTGTTGTTCCTAGGGCGTTTGTTGTTGTTCCTAGGGCGTTTGTTGTTGTTCCTAGGTTCCTAGCGTTTGTTGTTGTTCCTAGGGCGTTTGTTGTTGTTCCTAGGGCGTTTGTTGTTGTTCCTAGGGCGTTTGTTGTTGGACCTAGGGCGTTTGTTGTTGGACCTAGGGCGTTTGTTGTTGTTCCTAGGGCGTTTGTTGTTGTTCCTAGGGCGTTTGTTGTTGGACCTAGGGCGTTTGTTGTTGTTCCTAGGTGTTCCTAGGGCGTTTGTTGTTGTTCCTAGGGCGTTTGTTGTTGTTCCTAGGGCGTTTGTTGTTGTTCTAGGGCGTTTGTTGTTGTTCCTAGGGCGTTTGTTGTTGTTCCTAGGGCGTTTGTTGTTGTTCCTAGGGCGTTTGTTGTTGTTCCTAGGGCGTTTGTTGTTGTTCCTAGGGCGTTTGTTGTTGTTCCTAGGGCGTTTGTTGTTCCTAGGGCGTTTGTTGTTGTTCCTAGGCGTTTGTTGTTGTTCCTAGGGCGTTTGTTGTTGGACCTAGGGCGTTTGTTGTTGTTCCTAGGGCGTTTGTTGTTGTTCTAGGGCGTTTGTTGTTGGACCTAGGGCGTTTGTTGTTGTTCCTAGTTGTTGTTCCTAGGGCGTTTGTTGTTGTTCCTAGGGCGTTTGTTGTTGTTCCTAGGGCGTTTGTTGTTGTTCCTAGGGCGTTTGTTGTTGTTCCTAGGGCGTTTGTTGTTGTTCCTAGGGCGTTTGTTGTTGTTCCTAGGGCGTTTGTTGTTGTTCCTAGGGCGTTTGTTGTTGTTCCTAGGGCGTTTGTTGTTGTTCCTAGGGCGTTTGTTGTTGTTCCTAGGGCGTTTGTTGTTGTTCCTAGGGCATTTGTTGTTCCTAGGGCGTTTGTTGTTGTTCCTAGGGCGTTTGTTGTTGTTCCTAGGGCGTTTGTTGTTGTTCCTAGGGCGTTTGTTGTTGTTCCTAGGGCGTTTGTTGTTGTTCCTAGGGCGTTTGTTGTTGTTCCTAGGGCGTTTGTTGTTGTTCTAGGGCGTTTGTTGTTGTTCCTAGGGCGTTTGTTGTTGTTCCTAGGGCGTTTGTTGTTGTTCCTAGGGCGTTTGTTGTTGGACCTAGGGCGTTTGTTGTTGTTCCTAGGGCGTTTGTTGTTGTTCCTAGGGCGTTTGTTGTTGTTCCTAGGGCGTTTGTTGTTGGACCTAGGGCGTTTGTTGTTGTTCCTAGGGCGTTTGTTGTTGTTCCTAGGGCGTTTGTTGTTGTTCCTAGGGCGTTTGTTGTTGGACCTAGGGCGTTTGTTGTTGGACCTAGGGCGTTTGTTGTTGTTCCTAGGGCGTTTGTTGTTGTTCCTAGGGCGTTTGTTGTTGTTCCTAGGGCGTTTGTTGTTGGACCTAGGGCGTTTGTTGTTGGACCTAGGGCGTTTGTTGTTGTTCCTAGGGCGTTTGTTGTTGGACCTAGGGCGTTTGTTGTTGGACCTAGGCGTTTGTTGTTGTTCCTAGGCGTTTGTTGTTGTTCCTAGGGCGTTTGTTGTTGGACCTAGGGCGTTTGTTGTTGTTCCTAGGGCGTTTGTTGTTGTTCCTAGGGCGTTTGTTGTTGTTCCTAGGGCGTTTGTTGTTGTTCCTAGGGCGTTTGTTGTTGTTCCTAGGGCGTTTGTTGTTGTTCCTAGGGCGTTTGTTGTTGGACCTAGGGCGTTTGTTGTTGGACCTAGGGCGTTTGTTGTTGTTCCTAGGGCGTTTGTTGTTGTTCCTAGGGCGTTTGTTGTTGTTCCTAGGGCGTTTGTTGTTGGACCTAGGGCGTTTGTTGTTGTTCCTAGGGCGTTTGTTGTTGTTCCTAGGGCGTTTGTTGTTGGACCTAGGGCGTTTGTTGTTGTTGGGCGTTTGTTGTTGGACCTAGGGCGTTTGTTGTTGTTCCTAGGGCGTTTGTTGTTGTTCCTAGGGCGTTTGTTGTTGGACCTAGGGCGTTTGTTGTTGTTCCTAGGGCGTTTGTTGTTGTTCCTAGGGGCGTTTGTTGTTGGACCTAGGGCGTTTGTTGTTGGACCTAGGGCGTTTGTTGTTGTTCCTAGGGCGTTTGTTGTTGGACCTAGGGCGTTTGTTGTTGTTCCTAGGGCGTTTGTTGTTGGACCTAGGGCGTTTGTTGTTGTTCCTAGGGCGTTTGTTGTTGTTCCTAGGGCGTTTGTTGTTGGACCTAGGGCGTTTGTTGTTGTTCCTAGGGCGTTTGTTGTTGTTCCTAGGGCGTTTGTTGTTGTTCCTAGGGCGTTTGTTGTTGGACCTAGGGCGTTTGTTGTTGTTCCTAGGGCGTTTGTTGTTGTTCCTAGGGCGTTTGTTGTTGTTCCTAGGGCGTTTGTTGTTGTTCCTAGGGCGTTTGTTGTTGTTCCTAGGGCGTTTGTTGTTGTTCCTAGGGCGTTTGTTGTTGGACCTAGGGCGTTTGTTGTTGTTCCTAGGGCGTTTGTTGTTGGACCTAGGGCGTTTGTTGTTCCTAGGGCGTTTGTTGTTGTTCCTAGGGCGTTTGTTGTTGGACCTAGGGCGTTTGTTGTTGTTCCTAGGGCGTTTGTTGTTGGACCTAGGGCGTTTGTTGTTGTTCCTAGGGCGTTTGTTGTTGTTCCTAGGGCGTTTGTTGTTGTTCCTAGGGTTTGTTGTTGTTCCTAGGGCGTTTGTTGTTGTTCCTAGGGCGTTTGTTGTTGGACCTAGGGCGTTTGTTGTTGTTCCTAGGGCGTTTGTTGTTGTTCCTAGGGCGTTTGTTGTTGTTCCTAGGGCGTTTGTTGTTGTTCCTAGGGTTTGTTGTTGTTCCTAGGCGTTTGTTGTTCCTAGGGCGTTTGTTGTTGTTCCTAGGGCGTTTGTTGTTGTTCCTAGGGCGTTTGTTGTTGTTCCTAGGGCGTTTGTTGTTGTTCCTAGGGCGTTTGTTGTTGTTCCTAGGGCGTTTGTTGTTGTTCCTAGGGCGTTTGTTGTTGTTCCTAGGGCGTTTGTTGTTGTTCCTAGGGCGTTTGTTGTTGTTCCTAGGGCGTTTGTTGTTGTTCCTAGGGCGTTTGTTGTTGTTCCTAGGGCGTTTGTTGTTGTTCCTAGGGCGTTTGTTGTTGTTCCTAGGGCGTTTGTTGTTGTTCCTAGGGCGTTTGTTGTTGGACCTAGGGCGTTTGTTGTTGTTCCTAGGGCGTTTGTTGTTGGACCTAGGGCGTTTGTTGTTGGACCTAGGGCGTTTGTTGTTGTTCCTAGGGCGTTTGTTGTTGGACCTAGGGCGTTTGTTGTTGTTCCTAGGGCGTTTGTTGTTGTTCCTAGGGCGTTTGTTGTTGTTCCTAGGGCGTTTGTTGTTGTTCCTAGGGCGTTTGTTGTTGTTCCTAGGGTTCGTTTGTTGTTGTTCCTAGGGCGTTTGTTGTTGGACCTAGGGCGTTTGTTGTTGTTCCTAGGGCGTTTGTTGTTGTTCCTAGGGGCGTTTGTTGTTGGACCTAGGGCGTTTGTTGTTGTTCCTAGGGCGTTTGTTGTTGTTCCTAGGGCGTTTGTTGTTGTTCCTAGGGCGTTTGTTGTTGTTCCTAGGGCGTTTGTTGTTGTTCCTAGGGCGTTTGTTGTTGGACCTAGGGCATTTGTTGTTCCTAGGGCGTTTGTTGTTGTTCCTAGGGCGTTTGTTGTTGTTCCTAGGGCGTTTGTTGTTGGACCTAGGGCGTTTGTTGTTGTTCCTAGGGGCGTTTGTTGTTGGACCTAGGGCGTTTGTTGTTGTTCCTAGGGCGTTTGTTGTTGTTCCTAGGGCGTTTGTTGTTGTTCCTAGGGCGTTTGTTGTTGTTCCTAGGGCGTTTGTTGTTGTTCCTAGGGCGTTTGTTGTTGTTCCTAGGGCGTTTGTTGTTGTTCCTAGGGCGTTTGTTGTTGTTCCTAGGGCGTTTGTTGTTGTTCCTAGGGCGTTTGTTGTTCCTAGGGCGTTTGTTGTTGTTCCTAGGGCGTTTGTTGTTGTTCCTAGGGCGTTTGTTGTTGGACCTAGGGCGTTTGTTGTTGTTCCTAGGGCGTTTGTTGTTGTTCCTAGGGCGTTTGTTGTTGTTCCTAGGGCGTTTGTTGTTGTTCCTAGGGCGTTTGTTGTTGTTCCTAGTTTGTTGTTGTTCCTAGGGCGTTTGTTGTTGGACCTAGGGCGTTTGTTGTTGTTCCTAGGGCGTTTGTTGTTGTTCCTAGGGCGTTTGTTGTTGGACCTAGGGCGTTTGTTGTTGTTCCTAGGGCGTTTGTTGTTGTTCCTAGGGCGTTTGTTGTTGGACCTAGGGCGTTTGTTGTTGTTCCTAGGGCGTTTGTTGTTGTTCCTAGGGCGTTTGTTGTTGGACCTAGGGCGTTTGTTGTTGTTCCTAGGGCGTTTGTTGTTGGACCTAGGGCGTTTGTTGTTGTTTCTAGGGCGTTTGTTGTTGTTCCTAGGGCGTTTGTTGTTCCTAGGGCGTTTGTTGTTGTTCCTAGGGCGTTTGTTGTTGGACCTAGGGCGTTTGTTGTTGGACCTAGGGCGTTTGTTGTTGTTCCTAGGGCGTTTGTTGTTGTTCCTAGGGCGTTTGTTGTTGGACCTAGGGCGTTTGTTGTTGTTCCTAGGGCGTTTGTTGTTGGACCTAGGGCGTTTGTTGTTGGACCTAGGGCGTTTGTTGTTGTTCCTAGGGCGTTTGTTGTTGGACCTAGGGCGTTTGTTGTTGTTCTAGGGCCCTAGGGCGTTTGTTGTTGTTCCTAGGGCGTTTGTTGTTGTTCCTAGGGCGTTTGTTGTTGTTCCTAGGGGCGTTTGTTGTTGGACCTAGGGCGTTTGTTGTTGTTCCTAGGGCGTTTGTTGTTGGACCTAGGGCGTTTGTTGTTGGACCTAGGGCGTTTGTTGTTGTTCCTAGGGCGTTTGTTGTTGTTCCTAGGGCGTTTGTTGTTGTTCCTAGGGCGTTTGTTGTTGTTCCTAGGGCGTTTGTTGTTGGACCTAGGGCGTTTGTTGTTGGACCTAGGGCGTTTGTTGTTGTTCCTAGGGCGTTTGTTGTTGTTCCTAGGGCGTTTGTTGTTGTTCCTAGGGCGTTTGTTGTTGTTCCTAGGGCGTTTGTTGTTGGACCTAGGCGTTTGTTGTTGTTCCTAGGGCGTTTGTTGTTGTTCCTAGGGCGTTTGTTGTTGTTCCTAGGGCGTTTGTTGTTGTTCCTAGGGCGTTTGTTGTTGGACCTAGGGCGTTTGTTGTTGTTCCTAGGGCGTTTGTTGTTGTTCCTAGGGCGTTTGTTGTTGGACCTAGGGCGTTTGTTGTTGTTCCTAGGTGTTCCTAGGGCGTTTGTTGTTGTTCCTAGGGCGTTTGTTGTTGTTCCTAGGGCGTTTGTTGTTGTTCCTAGGGCGTTTGTTGTTGTTCCTAGGCGTTTGTTGTTGGACCTAGGGCGTTTGTTGTTGGACCTAGGGCGTTTGTTGTTGTTCTAGGGCGTTTGTTGTTGTTCCTAGGGCGTTTGTTGTTGGACCTAGGGCGTTTGTTGTTGTTCTAGGGCGTTTGTTGTTGTTCCTAGGGCGTTTGTTGTTGGACCTAGGGCGTTTGTTGTTGTTCCTAGGGCGTTTGTTGTTGTTCCTAGGGCGTTTGTTGTTGGACCTAGGGCGTTTGTTGTTGACCTAGGGCGTTTGTTGTTGTTCCTAGGGCGTTTGTTGTTGTTCCTAGGGCGTTTGTTGTTGGACCTAGGGCGTTTGTTGTTGTTCCTAGGGCGTTTGTTGTTGGACCTAGGGCGTTTGTTGTTGGACCTAGGGCGTTTGTTTGTTCCTAGGGCGTTTGTTGTTCCTAGGGCGTTTGTTGTTGTTCCTAGGGCGTTTGTTGTTGGACCTAGGGCGTTTGTTGTTGGACCTAGGGCGTTTGTTGTTGGACCTAGGGCGTTTGTTGTTGTTCCTAGGGCGTTTGTTGTTGACCTAGGGCGTTTGTTGTTGTTCCTAGGGCGTTTGTTGTTGTTCCTAGGGCGTTTGTTGTTGGACCTAGGGCGTTTGTTGTTGTTCCTAGGGCGTTTGTTGTTGTTCCTAGGGCGTTTGTTGTTGTTCCTAGGGCGTTTGTTGTTGGACCTAGGGCGTTTGTTGTTGGACCTAGGGCGTTTGTTGTTGTTCCTAGGGCGTTTGTTGTTGTTCCTAGGGCGTTTGTTGTTGTTCCTAGGGCGTTTGTTGTTGTTCCTAGGGCGTTTGTTGTTGTTCCTAGGGCGTTTGTTGTTGTTCCTAGGGCGTTTGTTGTTGTTCCTAGGCGTTTGTTGTTGTTCCTAGGGCGTTTGTTGTTGTTCCTAGGGGCGTTTGTTGTTGTTCCTAGGGGCGTTTGTTGTTGTTCCTAGGGCGTTTGTTGTTGTTCCTAGGGCGTTTGTTGTTTTGACCTAGGGCGTTTGTTGTTGTTCCTAGGGCGTTTGTTGTTGTTCCTAGGGCGTTTGTTGTTGGACCTAAGGCGTTTGGGCGTTTGTTGTTGTTCCTAGGGCGTTTGTTGTTGTTCCTAGGGCGTTTGTTGTTGGACCTAGGGCGTTTGTTGTTGTTCCTAGGGCGCTTTGTTGTTCCTAGGCGTTTGTTGTTGTTCCTAGGGCGTTTGTTGTTGTTCTAGTTGTTGTTCCTAGGGCGTTTGTTGTTGTTCCTAGGGCGTTTGTTGTTGGACCTAGGGCGTTTGTTGTTGTTTTGTTGTTGTTCCTAGGGCGTTTGTTGTTGTTCCTAGGGCGTTTGTTGTTGGACCTAGGGCGTTTGTTGTTGGACCTAGGGCGTTTGTTGTTGTTCCTAGGGCGTTTGTTGTTGGACCTAGGGCGTTTGTTGTTGTTCCTAGGGCGTTTGTTGTTGTTCCTAGGGCGTTTGTTGTAGGGCGTGTTCCTAGGGCGTTTGTTGTTGGACCTAGGGCGTTTGTTGTTGTTCCTAGGGCGTTTGTTGTTGTTCCTAGGGCGTTTGTTGTTGGACCTAGGGCGTTTGTTGTTGTTCCTAGGGCGTTTGTTGTTGGACCTAGGGCGTTTGTTGTTGTTCCTAGGGCGTTTGTTGTTGTTCCTAGGGCGTTTGTTGTTGTTCCTAGGGCGTTTGTTGTTGTTGTTCCTAGGGCGTTTGTTGTTGTTCCTAGGGCGTTTGTTGTTGTTCCTAGGGCGTTTGTTGTTGTTCCTAGGGCGTTTGTTCCTAGGGCGTTTGTTGTTGACCTAGGGCGTTTGTTGTTGTTCCTAGGGCGTTTGTTGTTGTTCCTAGGGCGTTTGTTGTTGGACCTAGGGCGTTTGTTGTTGTTCCTAGGGCGTTTGTTGTTGTTCCTAGGGCGTTTGTTGTTGGACCTAGGGCGTTTGTTGTTGTTCCTAGGGCGTTTGTTGTTGTTCCTAGGGCGTTTGTTGTTGGACCTTTTGTTGTTCCTAGGGCGTTTGTTGTTGTTCCTAGGGCGTTTGTTGTTCCTAGGGCGTTTGTTGTTGTTCCTAGGGCGTTTGTTGTTGTTCCTAGGGCGTTTGTTGTTGGGACCTAGGGCGTTTGTTGTTGTTCCTAGGGCGTTTGTTGTTCCTAGGGCGTTTGTTGTTGTTCCTAGGGCGTTTGTTGTTGGACCTAGGGCGTTTGTTGTTGTTCCTAGGGCGTTTGTTGTTGTTCCTAGGGCGTTTGTTGTTGGACCTAGGGGCGTTTGTTGTTGTTCCTAGGGCGTTTGTTGTTGTTCCTAGGGCGTTTGTTGTTGTTCCTAGGGCGTTTGTTGTTGGACCTAGGGCGTTTGTTGTTGTTCCTAGGGCGTTTGTTGTTGTTCCTAGGGCGTTTGTTGTTGTTCCTAGGGCGTTTGTTGTTGTTGTTGGACCTAGGGCGTTTGTTGTTGTTCCTAGGGCGTTTGTTGTTGGACCTAGGGCGTTTGTTGTTGTTCCTAGGGCATTTGTTGTTGTTCCTAGGGCGTTTGTTGTTGGACCTAGGGCGTTTGTTGTTGTTCCTAGGGCGTTTGTTGTTGTTCCTAGGGCGTTTGTTGTTGTTCCTAGGGCGTTTGTTGTTGGACCTAGGGCGTTTGTTGTTGTTCCTAGGGCGTTTGTTGTTGTTCCTAGGGCGTTTGTTGTTGGACCTAGGGCGTTTGTTGTTGTTCCTAGACCTAGGCGTTTGTTGTTGTTCCTAGGGCGTTTGTTGTTCCTAGGGCGTTTGTTGTTGGACCTAGGGCGTTTGTTGTTGTTCCTAGGGCGTTTGTTGTTGTTCCTAGGGCGTTTGTTGTTGGACCTAGGGCATTTGTTGTTGTAGGGCGTTTGTTGTTGGACCTAGGGCGTTTGTTGTTGTTCCTAGGGCGTTTGTTGTTGTTCCTAGGGCGTTTGTTGTTGGACCTAGGGCGTTTGTTGTTGTTCCTAGGGCGTTTGTTGTTGGACCTAGGGCGTTTGTTGTTGGACCTAGGGCGTTTGTTGTTGTTCCTAGGGCGTTTGTTGTTGTTCCTAGGCGTTTGTTGTTGGACCTAGGGCGTTTGTTGTTGTTCCTAGGGCGTTTGTTGTTGTTCCTAGGGCGTTGACCTAGGGCGTTTGTTGTTGTTCCTAGGGCGTTTGTTGTTGTTCCTAGGGCGTTTGTTGTTGTTCCTAGGGCGTTTGTTGTTGTTCCTAGGGCGTTTGTTCCTTGTTCCTAGGGCGTTTGTTGTTGTTCCTAGGGCGTTTGTTGTTGTTCCTACCTAGGGCGTTTGTTGTTGTTCCTAGGGCGTTTGTTGTTGTTCCTAGGGCGTTTGTTGTTGTTCCTAGGGCGTTTGTTGTTGTTGGACCTAGGGCGTTTGTTGTTGTTCCTAGGGCGTTTGTTGTTGTTCCTAGGGCGTTTGTTGTTGTTCCTAGGGCGTTTGTTGTTGTTCCTAGGGCGTTTGTTGTTGTTCCTAGGGCGTTTGTTGTTGTTCCTAGGGCGTTTGTTGTTGGACCTAGGGCGTTTGTTGTTGTTCCTAGGGCGTTTGTTGTTGTTCCTAGGGCGTTTGTTGTTGGACCTAGGGCGTTTGTTGTTGTTCCTAGGGCGTTTGTTGTTGTTCCTAGGGCGTTTGTTGTTGTTCCTAGGGCGTTTGTTGTTGACCTAGGGGCGTTTGTTGTTGTTCCTAGGGCGTTTGTTGTTGTTCCTAGGGCGTTTGTTGTTGGACCTAGGGCGTTTGTTGTTGTTCTAGGGCGTTTGTTGTTGTTCCTAGGGCGTTTGTTGTTGGACCTAGGGCATTTGTTGTTGGACCTAGGGCGTTTGTTGTTGTTCCTAGGGCGTTTGTTGTTGTTCCTAGGGCGTTTGTTGTTGTTCCTAGGGCGTTTGTTGTTGTTCCTAGGGCGTTTGTTGTTGGACCTAGGGCGTTTGTTGTTGTTCCTAGGTGTTCCTAGGGCGTTTGTTGTTGTTCCTAGGGCGTTTGTTGTTGGACCTAGGGCGTTTGTTGTTGTTCCTAGGGCGTTTGTTGTTGTTGTTCCTAGGGCGTTTGTTGTTGTTCCTAGGGCGTTTGTTGTTGTTCCTAGGGCGTTTGTTGTTGGACCTAGGGCGTTTGTTGTTGGACCTAGGGCGTTTGTTGTTGTTCCTAGGGCGTTTGTTGTTGTTCCTAGGCGTTTGTTGTTGTTCCTAGGGCGTTTGTTGTTGACCTAGGGCGTTTGTTGTTGTTCCTAGGGCGTTTGTTGTTGTTCCTAGGGCGTTTGTTGTTGGACCTAGGGCGTTTGTTGTTGGACCTAGGGCGTTTGTTGTTGTTCCTAGGGCGTTTGTTGTTGTTCCTAGGGCGTTTGTTGTTGTTCCTAGGGCGTTTGTTGTTGTTCCTAGGGCGTTTGTTGTTGTTCCTAGGGCGTTTGTTGTTGGACCTAGGGCGTTTGTTGTTGTTCCTAGGGCGTTTGTTGTTGTTCCTAGGGCGTTTGTTGACCTAGGGCATTTGTTGTTGTTCCTAGGGCGTTTGTTGTTGTTCCTAGGGCGTTTGTTGTTGGACCTAGGGCGTTTGTTGTTGTTCCTAGGGCGTTTGTTGTTGGACCTAGGGCGTTTGTTGTTGTTCCTAGGTTGTTCCTAGGGCGTTTGTTGTTGGACCTAGGGCGTTTGTTGTTGTTCCTAGGGCGTTTGTTGTTGGACCTAGGGCGTTTGTTGTTGACCTAGGCGTTTGTTGTTCCTAGGCGTTTGTTGTTGTTCCTAGGGCGTTTGTTGTTGGACCTAGGGCGTTTGTTGTTGGACCTAGGGCGTTTGTTGTTGTTCCTAGGGCGTTTGTTGTTGGACCTAGGGCGTTTGTTGTTGACCTAGGGCGTTTGTTGTTGTTCCTAGGGCGTTTGTTGTTGGACCTAGGGCGTTTGTTGTTGTTCCTAGGGCGTTTGTTGTTGTTCCTAGGGCGTTTGTTGTTGGACCTAGGGCATTTGTTGTTCCTAGGGCGTTTGTTTGTTGTTGTTCCTAGGGCGTTTGTTGTTGGACCTAGGGCGTTTGTTGTTGTTCCTAGGGCGTTTGTTGTTGGACCTAGGGCGTTTGTTTGTTGTTGTTCCTAGGGCGTTTGTTGTTGTTCCTAGGGCGTTTGTTGTTGTTCCTAGGGCGTTTGTTGTTGGACCTAGGGCGTTTGTTGTTGTTCCTAGGCGTTTGTTGTTGTTCCTAGGGCGTTTGTTGTTGTTCTAGGGCGTTTGTTGTTGTTCTAGGGCGTTTGTTGTTGTTCCTAGGGCGTTTGTTGTTGTTCCTAGGGCGTTTGTTTATTGTTGGACCTAGGGCGTTTGTTGTTGTTCCTAGGCGTTTGTTGTTGTTCCTAGGGCGTTTGTTGTTGGACCTAGGGCGTTTGTTGTTGGACCTAGGGCGTTTGTTGTTGGACGTTTGTTGTTGGACTAGGGCGTTTGTTGTTGTTCTAGGGCGTTTGTTGTTGGACCTAGGGCGTTTGTTGTTGAACCTAGGGCATTTGTTGTTGTTCCTAGGGCGTTTGTTGTTGTTCCTAACCTAGGGCGTTTGTTGTTGTTCCTAGGGCGTTTGTTGTTGTTCTAGGGCGTTTGTTGTTGTTTAGTTGTTCCTAGGCGTTTGTTGTTGGACCTAGGGCGTTTGTTGTTGTTCCTTTATTGTTGGCCTAAGCGTTTGTTGTTGTTCTAGGGCGTTTGTTGTTGGACCTAGGGCGTTGTTGTTGTTCCTAGGGCATTTGTTGTTGTTCCTAGGGCGTTTGTTGTTGTTCCTAGGGCCTAGGTTTGTTTGTTGTTGTTCCTAGGTTGTGTTGTGTTTTCAAACGTGTTGTTGTTCCTAGGGCGTTTGTTGTTGACCTAGGGGTGTGTTGTTGGACGTTTGTTGTTGTTCCTAGGGCGTTTCTTGTTGTTCTAGGGCGTTTGTTGTTGACCTAGGGCGTTTGTTGTTGTTCCAGGGCGTTTGTTGTTCTAGGGCGTTTGTTGTTGTTCCTAGGGCGTTTGTTGTTGGACCTAGGCGTTTGTTGTTGTTCCTAGGACCTAGGGGCGTTTGTTGTTGGACCTAGGGCGTTTGTTGTTGTTCCTAGGCGTTTGTTGTTGTTCTAGGGCGTTTGTTGTTGGACCTAGGGGCGTTTGTTGTTGGACCTAGGGCGTTTGTTGTTGTTCCTAGGGCGTTTGTTGTTGTTCCTAGGGGCGTTTGTTGTTGGACCTAGGGCGTTTGTTGTTGTTCCTAGGGCGTTTGTTGTTGTTCCTAGGGCGTTTGTTGTTGGACCTAGGGCGTTTGTTGTTGGACCTAGGGCGTTTGTTGTTGACCTAGGGCGTTTGTTGTTGGACCTAGGGGCGTTTGTTGTTTGCTCCTAGGGCGTTTGTTGTTGTTCCTAGGGCGTTTGTTGTTGTTCCTAGGGCGTTTGTTGTTGGACCTAGGGGCGTTTGTTGTTGGACCTAGGGCGTTTGTTGTTGTTCCTAGGGCGTTTGTTGTTGTTCCTAGGGCGTTTGTTGTTGGACCTAGGGCGTTTGTTGTTGGACCTAGGGCGTTTGTTGTTGGACCTAGGGCGTTTGTGTTGTTGTTTGTTGTTGGACCTGGGCGTTTGTTGTTGTTCCTAGGGCGTTTGTTGTTGTTCCTAGGGCGTTTGTTGTTGGACCTAGGGCGTTTGTTGTTGTTCCTAGGGCGTTTGTTGTTGTTCCTAGGGCGTTTGTTGTGGGACCTAGGGCATTTGTTGTTCCTAGGGCGTTTGTTGTTGTTCCTAGGGCGTTTGTTGTTGGACCTAGGGCGTTTGTTGTTGTTCCTAGTTGTTGTTCCTAGGGCGTTTGTTGTTGTTCCTAGGGTTGGACCTAGGGCGTTTTGTTGTTGGACCTAGGCGTTTGTTGTTGTTCCTAGTTTGTTGTTCCTAGGGCGTTTGTTGTTCCTAGGGCGTTTGTTGTTCCTAGGGCGTTTGTTGTTGTTCTAGTTTGTTGTTGTTTCTAGGGCGTTTGTTGTTGTTCCTAGGGCGTTTGTTGTTGTTCCTAGAGCGTTTTGTTGTTGTTCTAGGGCGTTTGTTGTTGTTCCTAGGGCGTTTGTTGTTCCTAGGGCATTTGTTGTTGTTCTAGGACGTTGTTGTTGTTCCTAGGGCGTTTGTTGTTGTTCCTAGGGCGTTTGTTGGACCTTGTTTGTGTTCCTAGGGCGTTTGTTGTTGTTTGTTTGTTGTTGTTCCTAGGGATTTGTTGTTGTTCCTAGGGCGTTTGTTGTTGTTCTAGGGCGTTTGTTGTTGTTCCTAGGGCGTTTGTTGTTGACCTAGGGCGTTTGTTGTTGTTCCTAGGGCGTTTGTTGTTGGACCTAGGGCGTTTGTTGTTGGACCTAGGGCATTTGTTGTTGTTCCTAGGGCGTTTGTTGTTGTTCTAGGGCGTGTGTTGTTGGACCTAGGGCGTTTGTTGTTGTTCCTAGGGAGTTTTGTTTGTTGTTCCTAGGGCATTTGTTGTTGTTCTAGGGCGTTTGTTGTTGTTCTAGGTTTGTTCCTAGGGGCGTTTGTTGTTGTTTCTAGGGGCGTTTGTTGTTGTTTCTAGAAGCGTTTGTTGTTCCTGTTAGGGCATTTGTTGGACCTAGGGGCGTTTGTTATTTGTTCCTAGGGCGTTTGTTGGACCTAGGGGCGTTTTGTTGTTGTTCCTAGTTTGTTGTTGTTCTAAGGCGTTTGTTGTTGGACCTAGGGCGTTTGTTGTTGTTCTAGTTGTTGTTCCTAGAGGCGTTTGTTGTTGTTGTTCTAAGGCGTTTGTTGTTGTTGGACCTAGAGGCGTTTGTTGTTGTTCCTAGTTGTTGTTCCTAGGCGTTTGTTGTTCCTAGGGCGTTTGTTGTTGTTCCTAGGGCGTTTGTTGTTGTTTCTAGGGCGTTTGTTGTTGTTCCTGGGCGTTTGTTGTTCCTAGGGCGTTTGTTGTTGTTCCTAGAGCGTTTGTTGTTGTTCCTAGGGCGTTTGTTGTTGTTCTAGGGCGTTTGTTGTTCCTAGGGCATTTGTTGTTGTTCCTGGGGCGTTTGTTGTTGTTCCTAGAGCGTTTGTTGTTGTTCTAGGGCGTTTGTTGTTGGACCTAGGGCGTTTGTTGTTGTTCCTAGGGCGTTTGTTGTTGTTCCTAGGGCGTTTGTTGTTGTTCCTAGGGCGTTTGTTGTTGTTCCTAGGGCGTTTGTTGTTGTTCCTAGGGCGTTTGTTGTTGTTCCTAGGGCGTTTGTTGTTGGACCTAGGGCGTTTGTTGTTGTTCCTAGGGCGTTGTTGTTGTTCCTAGGGCGTTTGTTGTTGGACCTAGGGCGTTTGTTGTTGTTCCTAGGGCGTTTGTTGTTGTTCCTAGGGCGTTTGTTGTTGGACCTAGGGCGTTTGTTGTTGTTCCTAGGCTTGTTGTTGCCTAGGGCGTTTGTTGTTGGACCTAGGGCGTTTGTTGTTGTTCCTAGGGCGTTTGTTGTTGTTCCTAGGGCGTTTGTTGTTGTCCTAGGGCGTTTGTTGTTGTTCCTAGGGCGTTTGTTGTTGTTCCTAGGGCGTTTGTTGTTGTTCCTAGGGCGTTTGTTGTTGTTCCTAGGGCGTTTGTTGTTGTTCCTAGGGCGTTTGTTGTTGGACCTAGGGCGTTTGTTGTTGGACCTAGGGCGTTTGTTGTTGTTCCTAGGGCGTTTGTTGTTGGACCTAGGGCGTTTGTTGTTGTTCCTAGGGCGTTTGTTGTTGTTCCTAGGGCGTTTGTTGTTGTTCCTAGGGCGTTTGTTGTTGTTCCTAGGGCGTTTGTTGTTGGACCTAGGGCGTTTGTTGTTGGACCTAGGGCGTTTGTTGTTGTACCTAGGGCGTTTGTTGTTGGACCTAGGGCGTTTGTTGTTGGACCTAGGGCGTTTGTTGTTGTTCCTAGGGCGTTTGTTGTTGACCTAGGGCGTTTGTTGTTGGACCTAGGGCGTTTGTTGTTGTCCTAGGGCGTTTGTTGTTGATCCTAGGGCGTTTGTTGTTGTTCCTAGGGCGTTTGTTGTTGGACCTAGGGCGTTTGTTGTTGACCTAGGGCGTTTGTTGTTGTTCCTAGGGCGTTTGTTGTTGTTCCTAGGGCGTTTGTTGTTGGACCTAGGGCGTTTGTTGTTGTTCCTAGGGCGTTTGTTGTTGGACCTAGGGCGTTTGTTGTTGTTCCTAGGGCGTTTGTTGTTGTTCCTAGGGCGTTTGTTGTTGTTCCTAGGGCGTTTGTTGTTGACCTAGGGCGTTTGTTGTTGTTCCTAGGCGTTGTTGTTCCTAGGGCGTTTGTTGTTGTTCCTAGGGCGTTTGTTGTTGGACCTAGGGCGTTTGTTGTTGTACCTAGGGCGTTTGTTGTTGTTCCTAGGGCGTTTGTTGTTGGACCTAGGGCGTTTGTTGTTGTTCCTAGGCGTTTGTTCTAGGGCGTTTGTTGTTGTTCCTAGGGCGTTTGTTGTTGTTCCTAGGGCTTTGTTGTTCCTAGGCGTTTGTTGTTGACCTAGGGCGTTTGTTGTTGTTCCTAGGGCGTTTGTTGTTGGACCTAGGGCGTTTGTTGTTGTTCCTAGGGCGTTTGTTGTTGTTCCTAGGGCGTTTGTTGTTGACCTAGGGCGTTTGTTGTTGACCTAGGGCGTTTGTTGTTGTCCTTAGGCGTTTGTTGTTGTTCCTAGGGCGTTTGTTGTTGTTCCTAGAGCGTTTGTTGTTGTTCCTAGGGCGTTTGTTGTTGTTCCTAGGGCGTTTGTTGTTGTTCCTAGGGCGTTTGTTGTTGTTCCTAGGGCGTTTGTTGTTGTTCCTAGGGCGTTTGTTGTTGTTCCTAGGGCGTTTGTTACCAGGCGTTGTTGTTGTCCTAGGGCGTTTGTTGTTGGACCTAGGGCGTTTGTTGTTGTTCCTAGGGCGTTTGTTGTTGTTCCTAGGGCGTTTGTTGTTGGACCTAGGGCGTTTGTTGTTGTTCCTAGGGCGTTTGTTGTTGTTCCTAGGGCGTTTGTTGTTGTTCCTAGGGCGTTTGTTGTTGGACCTAGGGCGTTTGTTGTTGTTCCTAGGGCGTTTGTTGTTGGACCTAGGGCGTTTGTTGTTGTTCCTAGGGCGTTTGTTGTTGTTCCTAGGGCGTTTGTTGTTGTTCCTAGGGCGTTTGTTGTTGTTCCTAGGGCGTTTGTTGTTGTTCCTAGGGCGTTTGTTGTTGGACCTAGGGCGTTTGTTGTTGTTCCTAGGGCATTTGTTGTTGTTCCTAGGGCGTTTGTTGTTGGACCTAGGGCGTTTGTTGTTGTTCCTAGGTGTTCCTAGGGCGTTTGTTGTTGTTCCTAGGGCGTTTGTTGTTGGACCTAGGGCGTTTGTTGTTGTTCCTAGGGCGTTTGTTTGTTGTTCCTAGGGCGTTTGTTGTTGTTCCTAGGGCGTTTGTTGTTGTTCCTAGGGCGTTTGTTGTTGTTCCTAGGGCGTTTGTTGTTGTTCCTAGGGCGTTTGTTGTTGTTCCTAGGGCGTTTGTTGTTGTTCCTAGGGCGTTTGTTGTTGTTCCTAGGGCGTTTGTTGTTGTTCCTAGGGGCGTTTGTTGTTGGACCTGAGGCGTTTGTTTGTTGGTACCTAGGGCGTTTGTTGTTGTTCCTAGGGCGTTTGTTGTTGGACCTAGGGCGTTTGTTGTTGTTC
>NC_088412.1:1994133-2003113 GCF_034236695.1 Oncorhynchus nerka
AGTTCAGGTCCAACTCTGCAGGCACTACTCCAGACCTCATTGTTAGGATGGACCAGCTTCAGAGTTAAACTGTATAGCAGGTCGACTGCAGAGTTAAACTGTAGAGCAGGTCGACTGCAGAGTTAAACTGTAGAGCAGGTCGACTGCAGAGTTAAACTGCAGAGCAGGTCGACTGCAGAGTTAAACTGTAGAGCAGGTCGACTGCAGAGTTAAACTGTAGAGCAGGTCGACTGCAGGGTTAATTAAACTGTGGTCGACTGCAGAGTTAAACTGCAGAGCAGGTCGACTGCAGAGTTAAACTGTAGAGCAGGTCGACTGCAGAGTTAAACTGCAGAGCAGGTCGACTGCAGAGTTAAACTGTAGAGCAGGTCGACTGCAGAGTTAAACTGTAGAGCAGGTCGACTGCAGAGTTAAACTGTAGAGCAGGTCGACTGCAGAGTTAAACTGCAGAGCAGGTCGACTGCAGGGTTAATTAAACTGTGGTCGACTGCAGAGTTAAACTGCAGAGCAGGTCGACTGCAGAGTTAAACTGTAGAGCAGGTCGACTGCAGAGTTAAACTGTAGAGCAGGTCGACTGCAGTGTTAAACTGTAGAGCAGGTCGACTGCAGAGTTAAACTGTAGAGCAGGTCGACTGCAGAGTTAAACTGTAGAGCAGGTCGACTGCAGAGTTAAACTGTAGAGCAGGTCGACTGCAGAGTTAATTAAACTGTGGTCGACTGCAGAGTTAAACTGCAGAGCAGGTCGACTGCAGAGTTAAACTGTAGAGCAGGTCGACTGCAGAGTTAAACTGTAGAGCAGGTCGACTGCAGAGTTAATTAAACTGTGGTCGACTGCAGAGCGATAACAGTCTGTCTACATGCGACTTAACTGTTTCAACGGAAGGAGGCGAGAGGAGAATATTCAGTCACTCTCGGAGGACGACGCAGAGGTAGAAATCTACTTCCACTGTACTCCAAGTGTGGCTAGATATTCTCCTGTAGGAATGGTGACAAACTAAAATCAGATGTAAACACGCTACTAACCTTGCAAGTCGAACAGCGAGCTTGCGTCCGTGGTCCTTTCGGAGGGGGCCTGCGTGATGGGGAGGAGGTAAGAGCGGTACCCTTTCAATATGGCCGCCATGAACCTAAGGAAGGCTTCCTGGATCTGCATCTCTAGCGTGTGGAGGCTCTTCCCTCCGCTCGCCAGGTCTGGGTCAATCGCAGTGGGCTCCATCTGACCATCCTCGCGCTGACTTGGCCACCTGGACAATAGGAGACAGGTGTTAATCGACTAACCTCAGACACAAGCCCCTTGTTGGACAATAGGACCAGAAATACTGTACATTCTGCTTTTATGAAGTGTTTTTTTTAAGTCAGCATTTTTATATTGATGGTTTGCTTTGTCTTTAGTTAGGTAATACATTCACAGAGGTCTATAAAGGTGACAGAAATGGTAGATGGCACGGTACATCCAAAAGCTTTCCGAACTCAAATGGATAATAAGAAGATTGTGGGAGCTGTACTGTTAGATTTCAGTGCCGCCCTTTGATACTATTGACCATAACCTGTTGTTGAGAAAACTTGTGTTATGGCTTTTCAACCTCAGCTCTGAATCCACAACATGGCAATCTATCTAATATAACTCAAAGGGTTTTCTTTAATGGAAGCATCTCTAATGTCAAACATGTAAAGTGTGGTGTACCGCAGGGCAGCTCTGTAGGCCCTCTACTCTTTTCTATTTTCTTACCAATGACCTGCCACTGGCATTAAACACAGCAGGTGTGTCCATGTATGCTGATGATTCAACCATATACCCATCAGCAACCACAGCTAATGATATCACTGAAACCCTTAACAAAGAGTTGCAGTCTGTTTTGGAATGGGTGGCCAGTAATAAACTGGTCCTGAACATCTCTAAAACTAAGAGTATTGTATTTGGTACATATCATTTCTTAAGTTCTAGACCTCAGCTGAATCTGGTAATGAATAGTGTGGCTGTTGAACAAGTTGAGGAGACTAAATGACTTGGTGTTACCTTAGATTGTAAACGGTCATGGTCAAAACATATAGATTCAATGGTTGTGAAGATGGGGAGAGGTCTGTCCGTAATAAAGAGATGCTCTGCTTTTTTGACACCACACTCCACAAAGCAAGTCCTGTCGGCTCTAGTTTGATCTCATCTTGATTGTTGTCCAGTCGTGTGGTCCAGTGCTGCAAGGAAAGACCTAGTTAAACTGCAGCTGGCCCAGAACAGAGCGGCACGCTTCTACTCTCAGTTGTAATCAGAGGGCTGATATTAACACTATGCTGCCAGTCTCTCTTGGCTAAGAGTTGAGGAGAGACTGACTGTAATCAGAGGGCTGATATTAACACCATGCTGCCAGTCTCTCTGGCTCAGAGTTGAGGAGAGACTGACTGTAATCAGAGGGCTGATATTAACACTATGCTGCCAGTCTCTCTTGGCTAAGAGTTGAGGGAGAGACTGACTGTAATCAGAGGGCTGACATTACACAGTCTCTCTTGGCTAAGAGTTGAGGAGAGACTGACTGTAATCAGAGGGCTGATATTAACACTGCTGCCAGTCTCTCTTGGCTAAGAGTTGAGGAGAGACTGACTGTAATCAGAGGGCTGATATTAACACTATGCTGCCAGTCTCTCTTGGCTAAGAGTTGAGGAGAGACTGACTGTAATCAGAGGGCTGCCCAGTCTCTCTTGGCTAAGAGTTGAGGAGAGACTGACTGTAATCAGAGGGCTGATATTAACACTATGCTGCCAGTCTCTCTTGGCTAAGAGTTGAGGAGAGACTGACTGTAATCAGAGGGCTGATATTAACACTATGCTGCCAGTCTCTCTTGGCTAAGAGTTGAGGAGAGACTGACTGTAATAAGAGGGCTGCCCAGTCTCTCTTGGCTAAGAGTTGAGGAGAGACTGACTGTAATCAGAGGGCTGATATTAACACTGCTGCCAGTCTCTCTTGGCTAAGAGTTGAGGAGAGACTGACTGTAATCAGAGGGCTGATATTAACACTATGCTGCCAGTCTCTCTTGGCTAAGAGTTGAGGAGAGACTGACTGTAATAAGAGGGCTGCCCAGTCTCTCTTGGCTAAGAGTTGAGGAGAGACTGACTGTAATCAGAGGGCTGATATTAACATCAAGCTGCCAGTCTCTCTTGGCTAAGAGTTGAGGAGAGACTGACTGTAATCAGAGGGCTGATATTAACACTATGCTGCCAGTCTCTCTTGGCTAAGAGTTGAGGAGAGACTGACTGTAATCAGAGGGCTGCCCAGTCTCTCTTGGCTAAGAGTTGAGGAAAGACTGACTGTAATCAGGGGGCTGATATTAATACTATGCTGCCAGTCTCTCTTGGCTAAGAGTTGAGGAAAGACTGACTGTAATCAGGGGGCTGATATTAATACTATGCTGCCAGTCTCTCTTGGCTAAGAGTTGAGGAAAGACTGACTGTAATCAGGGGGCTGATATTAATACTATGCTGCCAGTCTCTCTTGGCTAAGAGTTGAGGAGAGACTGACTGTAATCAGAGGGCTGATATTAACACTGCTGCCAGTCTCTCTTGGCTAAGAGTTGAGGAGAGACTGACTGTAATCAGAGGGCTGATATTAACACTATGCTGCCAGTCTCTCTTGGTTAAGAGTTGAGGAGAGACTGACTGTAATCAGAGGGCTGATATTAACACTATGCTGCCAGTCTCTCTTGGCTAAGAGTTGAGGAGAGACTGACTGTAATCAGAGGGCTGGCCAGTCTCTCTTGGCTAAGAGTTGAGAAGAGACTGACTGTAATCAGGGGGCTGATATTAATACTATGCTGCCAGTCTCTCTTGGCTCAGAGTTGAGGAAAGACTGACTGTAATCAGGGGGCTGATATTAATACTATGCTGCCAGTCTCTCTTGGCTAAGAGTTGAGGAAAGACTGACTGTAATCAGAGGGCTGATATTAACACTATGCTGCCAGTCTCTCTTGGCTAAGAGTTGAGGAGAGACTGACTGTAATCAGAGGGCTGATATTAACACTATGCTGCCAGTCACTCTTGGCTAAGAGTTGAGGAAAGACTGACTGTAATCAGAGGGCTGATATAAACATTTGCGTTGCCAGTCTCTCTTGGCTAAGAGTTGAGGAAAGACTGACTGTAATCAGAGGGCTGATATAAAATACTATGCTGCCAGTCTCTTGGCTAAGAGTTGAGGAAAAGACTGACTGTAATCAGAGGGCTGATATTAACACTATGCTGCCAGTCTCTCTTGGCTAAGAGTTGAGGAGAGACTGACTGTAATCAGAGGGCTGATATAAATACTATGCTGCCAGTCTCTCTTGGCTAAGAGTTGAGGAAAGACTGACTGTAATCAGAGGGCTGATATTAACACTATGCTGCCAGTCTCTCTTGGCTAAGAGTTGAGGAAAGACTGACTGTAATCAGAGGGCTGATATAAATACTATGCTGCCAGTCTCTCTTGGCTAAGAGTTGAGGAAAGACTGACTGTAATCAGGGGGCTGCCCAGTCTCTCTTGGCTGCCAGGGCGTATCTCAGACTGACTGTAATCAGAGGGCTGATATTAACACTGCTGCCAGGGCGTATCTCAGACTGACTGTAATCAGAGGGCTGATATTAACACTGCTGCCAGGGCGTATCTCAGACTGACTGTAATCAGAGGGCTGATATTAACACTGCTGCCAGGGCGTATCTCAGACTGACTGTAATCAGAGGGCTGATATTAACACTGCTGCCAGGGCGTATCTCAGACTGACTGTAATCAGAGGGCTGATATTAACACTGCTGCCAGGGCGTATCTGTGACTGACTGTAATCAGAGGGCTGATATTAACACTGCCAGGGCGTAGCCCCCAGACTGACTGTAATCAGAGGGCTGATATTAACACTGCTGCCAGGGCGTATCTCAGACTGACTGTAATCAGAGGGCTGATATTAACACTGCTGCCAGGGCGTATCTCCAGACTGACTAAAATCAGAGGGCTGATATTAACACTGCCAGGCGTATCTCAGACTGACTGTAATCAGAGGGCTGATATTAACACTGCTGCCAGGCGTATCTCAGACTGACTGTAATCAGAGGGCTGATATTAACACTGCTGCCAGGGGCGTATCTCAGACTGACTGTAATCAGAGGGCTGATATTAACACTGCTGCCAGGGCGTATCTCAGACTGACTGTAATCAGAGGCTGATATTAACACTGCTGCCAGGGCGTATCTCAGACTGACTGTAATCAGAGGGCTGATATTAACACTGCTGCCAGGCGTATCTCAGACTGACTGTAATCAGAGGGCTGATATTAACACTGCTGCCAGGGCGTATCTCAGACTGACTGTAATCAGAGGGCTGATATTAACACTGCTGCCAGGCGTATCTCAGACTGACTGTAATCAGAGGGCTGATATTAACACTGCTGCCAGGCGTATCTCAGACTGACTGTAATCAGAGGGCTGATATTAACACTGCTGCCAGGGCGTATCTCAGACTGACTGTAATCAGAGGGCTGATATTAACACTGCTGCCAGGGCGTATCTCAGACTGACTGTAATCAGAGGGCTGATATTAACACTGCTGCCAGGGCGTATCTCAGACTGACTGTAATCAGAGGGCTGATATTAACACTGCTGCCAGGGCGTATCTCAGACTGACTGTAATCAGAGGGCTGATATTAACACTGCTGCCAGGGCGTATCTCAGACTGACTGTAATCAGAGGGCTGATATTAACACTGCTGCCAGGGCGTATCTCAGACTGACTGTAATCAGAGGGCTGATATTAACACTGCTGCCAGGGCGTATCTCAGACTGACTGTAATCAGAGGGCTGATATTAACACTGCTGCCAGGGCGTATCTCAGACTGACTGTAATCAGAGGGCTGATATTAACACTGCTGCCAGGGCGTATCTCAGACTGACTGTAATCAGAGGGCTGATATTAACACTGCTGCCAGGGCGTATCTCAGACTGACTGTAATCAGAGGGCTGATATTAACACTGCTGCCAGGGCGTATCTCAGACTGACTGTAATCAGAGGGCTGATATTAACACTGCTGCCAGGGCGTATCTCAGACTGACTGTAATCAGAGGGCTGATATTAACACTGCTGGGGCGTATCTCAGACTGACTGTAATCAGAGGGCTGATATTAACACTGCTGCCAGGGCGTATCTCAGACTGACTGTAATCAGAGGGCTGATATTAACACTGTTGCCAGGGCGTATCTCAGACTGACTGCAATCAGAGGGCTGATATTAACACTGCTGCCAGGGGCGTATCTCAGACTGACTGTAATCAGAGGGCTGATATTAACACTGCTGCCAGGGCGTATCTCAGACTGACTGTAATCAGGGCTGATAACACTGCTGCCAGGGGCGTATCTCAGACTGACTGTAATCAGAGGGCTGATATTAACACTGCTGCCAGGGCGTATCTCAGACTGACTGTAATCAGAGGGCTGATATTAACACTGCTGCCAGGGCGTATCTCAGACTGACTGCATCACACTTACCCCAGCAGACAGCTCTGACACACACACTTACCCCAGCAGACAGCTCTGACACACACACTTACCCCAGCAGACAGCTCTGACACACACACTTACCCCAGCAGACAGCTCCTGACACACACACTTACCCCAGCAGACAGCTCTGACACACACTTACCCCAGCAGACAGCTCTGACACACACACTTACCCCAGCAGACAGCTCTGACACACACACTTACCCCAGCAGACAGCTCTGACACACACTTACCCCAGCAGACAGCTCTGACACACACTTACCCCAGCAGACAGCTCTGACACACACTTACCCCAGCAGACAGCTCTGACACACACACTTACCCCAGCAGACAGCTCTGACACACACACTTACCCCAGCAGACATCTCTGACACACACACTTATCCCAGCAGACAGCTCTGACACACACACTTACCCCAGCAGACATCTCTGACACACACACTTACCCCAGCAGACAGCTCTGACACACACACTTACCCCAGCAGACAGCTCTGACACACACACTTACCCCAGCAGACAGCTCTGACACACACACTTACCCCAGCAGACAGCTCTGACACACACACTTACCCCAGCAGACAGCTCTGACACACACACTTACCCCAGCAGACATCTCTGACACACACACTTACCCCAGCAGGCAGCTCTGACACACACACTTACCCCAGCAGACAGCTCTGACACACACACTTACCCCAGCAGACAGCTCTGACACACACACTTACCCCCAGCAGACATCTCTGACACACACACTTACCCCAGCAGACAGCTCTGACACACACACTTACCCCAGCAGACAGCTCTGACACACACACTTACCCCAGCAGACAGCTCTGACACACACACTTACCCCAGCAGACAGCTCTGACACACATACTTACCCCAACAGACATCTCTGACACACACACTTATCCCACCAGACATCTCTGACACACACACTTACCCCAGCAGACAGCTCTGACACACACACTTACCCCAGCAGACAGCTCTGACACACACACTTACCCCAGCAGACATCTCTGACACACACACTTACCCCAGCAGACAGCTCTGACACACACACTTACCCCAGCAGACATCTCTGACACACACACTTACCCCAGCAGACAGCTCTGACACACACACTTACCCCCAGCAGACAGCTCTGACACACACACTTACCCCAGCAGACAGCTCTGACACACACACTTACCCCAGCAGACATCTCTGACACACACACTTACCCCAGCAGGCAGCTCTGACACACACACTTACCCCAGCAGACAGCTCTGACACACACACTTACCCCAGCAGACAGCTCTGACACACACACTTACCCCAGCAGACAGCTCTGACACACACACTTACCCCAGCAGACAGCTCTGACACACACACTTACCCCAGCAGACATCTCTGACACACACACTTACCCCAGCAGACAGCTCTGACACACACACTTACCCCAGCAGACAGCTCTGACACACACACTTACCCCAGCAGACAGCTCTGACACACACACTTACCCCAGCAGACAGCTCTGACACACACACTTACCCCAGCAGACAGCTCTGACACACACACTTACCCCAGCAGACAGCTCTGACACACACACTTACCCCAGCAGACAGCTCTGACACACACACTTACCCCAGCAGACAGCTCTGACACACACACTTACCCCAGCAGACAGCTCTGACACACACACTTACCCCAGCAGACAGCTCTGACACACACACTTACCCCAGCAGACAGCTCCTGACACACACACTTACCCCAGCAGACAGCTCTGACACACACACTTACCCCAGCAGACAGCTCTGACACACACACTTACCCCAGCAGACATCTCTGACACACACACTTACCCCAGCAGACAGCTCTGACACACACACTTACCCCAGCAGACATCTCTGACACACACACTTACCCCAGCAGACAGCTCTGACACACACACTTACCCCAGCAGACATCTCTGACACACACACTTACCCCAGCAGACATCTCTGACACACACACTCACCCAGCAGACAGCTCTGACACACACACTTACCCCAGCAGACATCTCTGACACACACACTTACCCCAGCAGACAGCTCTGACACACACACTTACCCCAGCAGACAGCTCTGACACACACACTTACCCCAGCAGACAGCTCTGACACACACACTTACCCCAGCAGACAGCTCTGACACACACACTTACCCCAGCAGACATGCCACCAGGGGTCTTTTCACAGTCCCCGAATCCAGAACAAATTCAAGAAAGCGTACAGAATTATATAGAGACATTATTGCATGGAACTTCCTTCCATCTCATATTGCTCAAATGAACAGCAAACCTGGTTTCAAAAAACAGATAAAGCAACACCTCACGGCACAACGCCTCTCCCCTATTTGACCTAGATAGTTTGTGTGTATTCGTATTGATATGTAGGCTACATGTGCCTTTTCAAAAAATGCATGTAATTCTGTCCTCGAGCTGTTCTTGTCTATTAA